>NW_026606175.1:1170000-1237500 GCF_029834395.1 Sorex fumeus
CTTGGAGAGGATGGCCAGGAAAATCCCAGAGTGGAAACCCAGGACGGCGCCGATGAGAAAATCGACAGCCCCCAAGGACAGAACTGGACAGAAGTTGAAAGGGGACAGGGCTGTGTGAGCACCCACGGAAAGACACAAATGAAGCGTCTATCACGGTCTGGCTAGCGGAAGAGCATTCGTGACGAAACACTGCGAATGCCTTTACATTGACTATATAGTTCAGTCTCTTTGTCTCTGCATATAATGATTGTTTCAAGGATGCAGACATTCCCTTATCCTCCACGGAGGGAGGATTTGGACCCACCAGACAATAGAATGGTGCTGGTCCCACACTGGACTACTAAGATACTGCTGGTCCAATACTAGATGGTGTTGTCATGGCATTGGTCCACAGTTGAAATGGCGCAATGGTTGCTGATTGGCCGTTGGCCCATTATGACAACACTGGTTCCCCCCTAGAACTGTGGGAGAGAGAAAGAGAGGAAGAAAGAGAACGGGGGAGAGGGAGAAAGAGAGAAAGAGAGAGAAAGAGAGGGAGAGGGAGGGAGAGAGGGAGAGTAAGAGAGAAAGAGAGAGATGGAGGGAGGAAAAGAGAGAAATAGGAGAGAGAGAGGGAGGAGGAAGAGAAAGAGGAGGAGAGGAGGAGGAGGAGGAGGAGGAGGAGGAAGAGGAGAAATACAAAGAGGAAGAGGAGGAGATGAAAAAAAGAGGAAGAGGTTACGACACTTTCCGAGATGCAACTGGCCCCAAGGAGACCCCAGCAGCTCATAGAGTCCCCCTGAGCCCAACCTGCAGTGACCCCTGAGCACAAAGCCAGGAGTCAGCCGCGAGCACCACTGGGCATGGTCCCCGCACTCGGTCCCCAACCGGCGAAATCAAAGTTGGGTCCTGGTCTCAGACACATAGCAGGTTGCACAGAATCACTACAAACCCTTTGAACAGGGGCTGGGGGTGATAGCACAGCAGGTAGGGCATTTGCCTTGCACGCGGCGGACCCGGGTTCGATTCCCGGCATCCCATCGGGTACCCCGAGCACCGCCAGGAGTCATTCCTGAGTGTATGAGCCAGGAGGAACCCCTGAGCACTGCCGGGTGTGACCCAAAAAGAGAAAAAAAAATCCATGCTATAAAAAGAACTGCTGGTTGATGAGATCTCGATGACAAACCGACTTTCCAAGATCAATCAGTCACCAGGCGAGATGGAGAAATTTCAGGACCGCTGACAAAGGCATAAGGAAGGCGGCATCCAGGGGTGACAGCCTACAGAGTTTCCTTCTGGAGGGGCACAGAACGTCTGCTCCCCAGGGCTACTCTGGGGAAACACAGAATTCTACCGCCTTGGGGACAGGAGATGAAAGCTCACTGGAGCCTTTGAAAAGGAGACGCTCAAGGCAGCCTGGCTGGAGGCCTCCATCCATGGAGGTTCTGTGGATTCCTCGTTGCTCTCCGCCTGCTAAGCTCAGGCTCCCTTTTATCCCAACACATGTTGATTTACAGTACCAAGAGAGCCGTGCATCTCTTTCGGATGCAGTGACATCTTCTGCTTCCCATAAATCGAGGACTTTACGACGGAGACGTAAGATCATTTCACTAGGAGAGATACACATCACGAAGCCAACAACGCCGCGATCTGGTAGGCTGTCAAACAAAGGCGACTTATTCCCCGGGGAAGAGCGGTGATCCGGAGCGAGAGAAGGGAAAAGAGAATTTGCTAAGATGACGTGATCTGTCCCGGTGACATCTGACACTGTCCAGACCCGGCTGCTCCTGTCATAACTGGGGGTGATGCTCTTAGGACCCGACGCAATGCAGCCTGGTCCCGCCACCCATGAACACCAAGAATTTTGTAATCACAGGAGAAAATGAGAGCAGAAATAAGAAAGCTACAAACATCAGTGTCACTAGTAAAGAATTTCGTAGTAGTAGATTTAAAAAAAAGAAACAATTGGGGAAGGAAAGAAATGGTAAAAAATACCAATATAGTAAGGGTTGGAGCGATAGCACAGCGGGTAGGGGTGTTTGCCTTGCACGCAGCCAATCTAGTCAACCAGGGTTCGATTCTTCCACCCCTCTTGGAGAGCCCGGCAAGCTACCGAGAATATCTCGCCCTCACAGCAAAGCCCGGAAAGGTCCCCTTGACATCTTCGAGATGCCAAACACAGTCACAACAAGTCTCACCATGGAGACGTTACTGGGCACCGCTCGAGCAAATCGATGAACAACGGGAGGACAGTGCTACAGGGCTACAGTAAATATTAAAATAGTCAATAGTCACGGTCACGGTCCTCCCGTTGTTCATCAATTTGCTCGAGCGGGCCCAGTAAAGTCAATAGTAAAATTGTAAAAAAAATATTAAAATGGTAAAATGAAATAGTAAATAAAATGGTAAAATAAAATAGTGAAGAAAATAGAAAATAAAACAGTAAAATAAAATGTTTAAAAAATAGTAAAATAGTGAAAAATTTGAAAGTCAAAAATTTTGCTCTTGGGGACTGGAGCGATAGCACAGCGGGTAAGAGGTTTTGCCTTTCACGCAGCCAACATGGCCAACACAGGTTCGATTCCCAGCACCCCATATGGACCCCCGAGCACTGCCAGAAGCAATTCCTGAGTGCATGAGCCAGGAGTAACCCCTGAGCATCGCCGGGTGTGACCCAAAAAGCAAAAAAAAAAAAATTTGATCTTTTGACTCATACTTTAGCATATCATGATCCTACACAACAGTGCTATGTACCAAGTACCCCTGAAAGCGAGGCAGGGCTAGACTCCAGTGTCTGATGTTCTTTATTCTGAGTTGAGACATCAGAGAATCCCATCACCCCCCAAGAAAGATCGATCTGTCTATATATACAAAGGACCGTACGATGTTCTCTTGGAAAAAGTCGAATTCTCCTGGCTGTCTACCTAGAATCCAGGGAATGAGTCCAGTTGATGGCCACATTGAGGACGCTCTCTGCAAAGGTCACCAAGTGACCATCTGTGTCTCTACTCTCAAGTCATAGGAAATCCGTCCTAGGACCAATCTTAGCATAACCCACCCGCTTTTTCTTGGATCGTCACGTGCAATGACCATCAGATCCTCTATGATCATCTGCCCTGCCCAGATGAGCAGGTCGTCCATCACACACAATACACTGCAAAATGTCACAAAGCCCACATTCCAAGAGTCAGAATCTCTGGCTGAAAGACGCTTCCTTCAGATAGCCGCTAAGTTTGGAACATTCAAAAAAAAATAATAATACGTTTGGAACATTCTCCTCCTTCCAAAAAAAATATTTCAGAAAGAGGCAGCCTACAATTTCAGATAATGCAAATTAATTCAGCTGGTCATGCAAACATGTTTCCCCCAGAATTCTTCCTTGTCTCCAGATAAGATTCACCAGGAACTGGGATCCGTGGTGGTGAGAAATGGGCACTGGTGGAAGGATGGGTATTTGATCATTGTATAATTGAAACAGAGTCTCTTGCCCCCGCGCCTGGCTGTCCTCTCTGGGGCCCCTTGGAGGGGAGCGGGTTGAGTTTCCCTCCCCGCCCCGACCAGGGCTCCGGCAGCCGAAGACCTCCAGAACCAGCCACCACCATGCTGAGACCACTCTCCGCACGCATGAAGGTACCGGCAGAGGAACAAAGGCACGCGGGTCCCGGGGCTGAGATCTCCAAGCCTGCTTGGATCGGGGCTGAGCATCCTCCACCCAGATCCTCCAAATTCCAGTAGGCAGGGGTCACACCCACCAACTGGCCCTCTGGCACCGTGTAATCCCATCAATGGCCAAGACTCAGAGACTATAAAACCCAGCTCCCGGAAGCGACATCTTATTATCTCATTCTTACTTTGGACAAAATGGCAGGCTACTGAATGTAGCCTGCCCACACGGCAGAGTCTGGCAAACTCCCCGTGGCGTGCCCAATATGCCAAATACCAGTAACAAGGATGGGTCTCATTCTCCTAACCCTGAAAGAGCCTTGAATATGGCACTTTTTAAAAAAATCTCAGGGCTAGGACGAAGGAGACGTTACTGGGGTCTGCTCGAGGCAATCGACGAATAACAGGATGGTCGTGATCGTGATCATGATAACTGAAACAGAAGCACAAAAATTTGTAAGTCTACGACTGTACCTCACGGTGTCTCACTAACAAAAATTTTAAAAAACAGATCCATCAGGAAATGGAAAACTCTTCTTGGGTCTGAGGTGCACAGTGGTTAGCAGGCCTGGCCCGGGTGCCAGCCCTCTCTTGCATGAGCTCGTCCACGGAAAGCAGAGGTGTTCTCTGTATCTCGATGAATAGAAGGCCCACGCTGGTGGGCGATGATTCAACAAGAACCTTTCTTTGGTCCTCTGAGATGGTGTAAAAAAGAACCCATCTTCAGTAGGAGCTTAAGCCTGTTCCAAGCTAGCAATATGCAGATACATCCCAAGCTGGACACTGCCCACGGCTATATACAGCTCCCAGCCAGTCACATGGTCACGAGGGAAATGAATGGATAGTCCAGAGACGCTTGGGTCTGAGTGGCCACTTCCTTTCAGGAGAGAGTGGAGGCTTGTAAAACTGGTGTTGGGAGGGGCCGGAGCGATAGCCCAGCAGGGAGGGCGTTGGCCTTGCACGCAGTTGACCTGGATTCGATTCCCAGCATCCCATAGGGTCCCCCGAGCACCGCTAGGAGTAATTCCTGAGTTCAGAGCCAGAAGGGACCCTTGAGCATCACCGAGTGTGACCCAAAAAGCCAAAAAAAAAAAAACAGAGGCGAGAACCCAATCGCAGACTATGTCCCAAGCCATGGAGACAGGAAGGGACTGTCCCTCTTGGGTAGGACACAGACCTCCACCCAGAAGCCACTGGCATCGGCTGAGAAGGATGCCTCTGGGAGCCATGTTCAAGGGCAGGAATCGGACAATCCCATAGAAAGGAGTGATTCGCAATGGCCCAGGGACAAGGTGACAGTTGACCAGGTCATCAGGTGCTGTTCAAGTATTTATGGAGTGGGGCTTGAGCAACAGTCCAGCGGGGAGGGCGTTTGCCTTGCAGACGTTTGCTGGTTCAATTCCCAGCATCCCGTAGGGTCTCGCCAAGCACCACCAGGAGTCATTCCTGAATGCATGAGCCAGGAGGAACCCCTGAGCATCAGTAGTCATGGCCCAAAAAGCCAAATAACAAGGACCTCTGGAAGCAAATCCAGGACTAATTCCTCAGTGCAGGAGGAAGCCCTGAGCATGATGAAGGAGACCCCAAAACACCCCCCAAAAATGCCTGTAGTCGAGGTAGCTAATGCGGAAGGAGAAAATCAGAGAAAGACCTGGGGTCGTAGACAGGGGTGCAGGGAACTGGGAACTGGGGAAGGAATCGGTGAATGCCTGAAACAAAATCACGAATTGACTCTGTAATTCACGGTGACTAACTAAACCCCCCCCAAAAAAAAATGTTTAGGGGGCTGGAGCGATAGCACAGCAGGTAGGGCGTTTGCCTTGCATGTGGCCAACCCAGGTTCGATTCCCAGTATCCCATGTGGTCCCCCGAGCGCTACCAGGAGTCATTCCTGAGTTCACGGTCCAGGAGTAACCCCTGTGCTTCGCCGGGTGTGATCCAAACAGCAAAAAAAAAAATTGTTTAAAAGAAGAAACTTGGCAGGTCCTGGCCAATTGCTCTGTAATGCTTGGTGACTAACCAAAACAAACAAACACACACAAAAAAAATTTAAAAGAAGAGACTCAGCAGGCGATGGCCAATGGCTGTATCGTCGATAGACATGGCTCGGGGAAGACACAGGTGACCGAGGACAGACGGACACATGTGAGCAGAGAGACACGGGAAAAAGGATGGATGGGTGGGTGGGTGGGTGGGTGGGTGGGTGGATGGATGGATGGATGGATGGATGGATGGATGGATGGATGGTTGAGTGGTGGATGGATGGATGGATGGATGGATGGATGAATGGATGGATGAGTGGATGGATGAGTGGATGGATGGATGGATGGATGGATGGATGAATGGATGGATGAGTGGATGGATGAGTGGATGGATGGATGGATGGATGGATGGATGGATGGATGGATGAGTGGATGGATGGGTGGATGGATGGATGGATGAGTGGATGGATGGATGGATGGATGGATGGATGGATGGATGGGTGGATGGATGGATGGATGGATGGATGGATGGATGGATGGCGAAAGAGATGAGATGATGATGGATTCACCCAAGTGTCTGGGCGCTAGTATTCAGAAATGAGTATCAGGAACAAAGGAGGGTGTGTGTGTGTGTGTGTGTGTGTGTGTGTGTGTGTGTGTGTGTGCTTAGAGAGCATTTTTTCTACCTTGATGGGCATCAGTATGACCTCGTATGCCCCTCTCCTCTCCACCCTCACTCATCCAGGCTCAGACAGTCATTCCACGGAAGGCTTCAAAGCATTCGATGTTCCCAGCCTCGACAGACAGGGGCGTTCTCCGTCCCAGCATCTCCAACCGCCTCCGCAAACCCTCTTGTCAGAAGAGAACATTCATTTCCCTACTTAGTAACAACAACCAGCTCATAACCTACCGGGAAATGTGGCCAGAACCGACACATTTCTAGAAATACAAGAAGTGAAAATGTTCTGTTTCCAGGTAAGCATGAAATTTCTTGGTTTTTTTTTTTTTAAAAAAAAAGACATAACGCATTGCTGTCAGTTTGCTCTGTCCTCTTCCAAACAAAGGTTTTTCCCGACGTATTCTCTGCAGAGATCCACGCAAGTGAGATGCTCTCTGGCTCTGCATCTATTTCTATGTTCTACGGCCGATAAAAAGGAGGCAAAGAAAGAATGGAGTCCGGGGGGTGCCATGAGGTGCCCCCTCTTGGCAGAGTTTAGAGTCAGTGATTCTCCCCCAGGAAGGGCAAACTGATTCAGCGATTCATCTTGTTTGTCTTTTTTCTTTTTTTTTCTTGGCTTTTTGGGTCCCACCTGGTGATGCACAGGGGTTCCTCCTGGATCTGCACTCAGGAATTACCCTGGCGGTGCTCAGGGATGTGGGGAATCGAACCCAGGTTGGCCGCGTGCAAGGCAAACGCCCTACCCGCTGCGCTACTGCTCCAGCCCCTCATCTCGTTTTTAAAAGGTCCCGATTTACAGCACTGGGCCTCCTCCACCAAGATTCCCAGATTTCCAGTAGCTTGGCAGTCTCACCCACAAACTGCCTCTGGCGCCGTGTAATCTCATCAACGGCCAAGACCCAGAGACCATAAAATAAAGCTCCCAGAAGACAGCGTCTCAGTATCTCCTGGAGTGTGCGGCCGCTTGATACTCTAGCCCACTCATGTACTTAAAAGCAGCACACGTGTGTTTGGTTTTCACAGAACGTGCTTGTAGTCTCTTACATGCGGGCTTAAACGGCCCCAGAACGAAATACAACAACCTCCACACACTTCCGTCTTATCGTGGTGGGAAGGTGCTCACAGGTTGGGGGGCTGCTCGAACATTCTCTGTCATGAACGATTGTGAATCTACTTTATGAAAAACAAAATGTATAAAAAGTCGCAAAAAAGAAAAGAAAGAGAATGTCCCGATTTTAAAATAATAAATCAGGGCTGGAGCGATAGCACAGCGGGTAGGGCGTTTGCCTGGCACGCGGCCAACGCGGGTTCGATTCCCAGCATCCCATAGGGTCCCCTGAGCACCGCCATGGGGTAATTCCTGAGCGCAGAGCCAGGAGGAACCCCTGTGCATTGCCGGGTGTGACCCAAAAAAGGCGGTAAATAAATAAATTAAATTAAATTAAATGGTAAATCAATAGAACTGTAGCACTGTCCTCCCGTTGTTCATCGATTTGCTCGAGCGGGCCCAGTAACGTCTCCATGGTGAGACTTGTTGTTACTGTGTTTGGCATATGGAATACGTCACAGGGAACTTGCCAGGCTTTGCCGTGCGGGCAGGATACTCTCGGGAGCTTGCCGGGCTCTCCGAGAGGGATGGAGGAATCGAACCCGGCTCGGTCTGGCCACCGGTGTGTAAGGCAAATGCCCTACCTCTGTGCTCTCAATAAATGAATAAAATAAAAGTCCCGATTTCCAACTGCCGGCATCCATCAGCCGGACCAAGGGATGGCCAAGTCAAGATCTAACCGACATCATCACAGAAGTTCTGTGTCCTCTGGGGGATGGGGGGCATTGGAAGGACGAGAAACCCCCAAACAAGCCATAAATACGCACGTTCTCACGGAACTCAGGCCCGCGTGTGTGAAGCGACTGTTGGCCTCAGCCCTGGGCTCCGGCTCCTCCCGGGAGGGGCTTCCATGGGGGAGACCACCCATAGGAGAGCACCTGCCAACACGCACGGACATGTGGGTGGGTGGAAGGAATAGCCCAGACAGGGTGGGCAGCTCAAGGTGCCCCGGCCTGGATCGAGGGAAAAAAAAATGACGAACCCGTCCCCAGTGGTTCCAGCCTTTTCACCCACTCCCGGAGTCTCGGCTGGGTGGGGGTTGGGGTGTACAGACGCAACCAGGGTGCTCAGGGCTTATTCCGGGCTCTGTGCTCTGGGGGTCACTCCCGGCTGGACTCCGGGATGAATGTCGGTGGTGTGGATGGTAACGGGGTCAGGCAGGGTTGAGGTCAATGACTTGACCCAAGGGATCTCTCTCCCCCCGCCCCTCTCTCTCTCTCCAACCCAGTGAGTCAGCCAGGGTCAAGGTCAGTGACAGGATTTGTGGAATCTCTCTGTCTCTCTCTGTCTCTATCTCTGTCTCTGTCTCTCTCTGTCTCTATCTCTGTCTCTCTCTGTCTCTATCTCTGTCTCTGTCTCTCTGTCTCTGTCTCTCTGTCTCTGACTCTCTCTGTCTCTCTCTCCCCAGCCTGGTGAGTCAGCACGGTCAAGGTCAGTGAAGGGACTTGTGCAATCTCTCTCTGTCTCTCTGTGTCTTTCTCTCTGTCTCTGTCTGTCTCTATCTCTTTCTCTGTCTCTCTGTCTGTCTCTCTCTCTGTCTGTCTCTCTCTCCCTCTCTCTCTCCAGCCCGGTGAGTCAGCCAGGGTCAAGGCCAGTGACAGGATTTGTGGAATCACTCTGTCTCTTTCTGTCTCTCTCTACCTCTGTGTCTCTGTCTCTCTCCCTGTCTCTCTGTCTCTTTCTCTATCTCTCCCCAGCCCGGTGAGTCAGCCAGGGTCAAGGTCAGTGACGGGATTTGTGGAATCTCTCTGTCTCTCTCTGCCTCTGTCTCTCTGTCTCTCTCTCTGTCCCCAGCCCGGTAAGTCAGTCAGGGTCAAGGTCAGTGAGAGGACTTGTGGAATCTTTGTCTCTGTCTCTCAGTCTCGGTCTCTGTCTCTCTCTCTCTCTCTCCCCGCCCCACCCCAGTCCGGTGAGTCAGCCAGGATCAGGTCAGTGACAGGACTTGTTGAATCTCTCTGTCTCTGTCTCTCTCCCAGTCTGTCTCTGTCTCTGTCTCTCTCTCTGTCTCTCTCTCTGTCTCTCTGTCTCTCTCTCTCTCTCTCTCTCTCTCTCTCTCTCTCTCTCTCTCTCTCCAGCCCAGTGACTCAGTCAGGGTCAAGGTCAGTGACAGGACTTGTGGAATCTCTGTCTCTCTGTGTCTGTCTCTCTCCCAGTCTGTCTCTGTCTGTCTGTGTGTCTCCCCTCTCTTCTCTTCTCTCTCTCTCTCTCTCTCTCTCTCTCTCTCTCTCTCTCTCTCTCTCTCTCTCCCCCCCACCCCAGTCCGGGATCAGGTCAGTGACAGGACTTGTTGAATCTCTCTGTCTCTGTCTCTCTCCCAGTCTGTCTCTGTCTTTGTCTCTCTCTGTCTCTGTCTCTCTCTCTCTCTCTCTGTCTCTCTCTCTCTCTCCCCAGCCCAGTGACTCAGTCAGGGTCAAGGTCAGTGACAGGACTTGTGGAATCTCTCTGTCTCTGTCTCTCTCCCAGTCTGTCTCTGTCTCTGTCTCTCTCTGTCTCTCTCTCTCTGTCTCTCTCGCTCTCTCCAGCCCAGTGACTCAGTCAGGGTCAAGGTCAGTGACAGGACTTGTGGAATCTCTGTCTCTCTGTGTCTGTCTCTCTCCCAGTCTGTCTCTGTCTGTCTGTCTGTCTGTCTCCCCTCTCTTCTCTCTCTCTCTCTCTCTGTCTCTCTCTCTCTTTCTCTCTGTCTCTCTCTCTCCCCCGCCCACCCGCTATTCCCCCTGGATTTCTGCTCCCCAGTGACACTATAGGTCCAGAGGGGAGGATCCCTTTCAAAGGTCATGGTCGAGGAACATGCAGTCAGGGCAGTGAGCCCGTGGTGGAACTGCCCGGAAAGTGTGATGGGGATCGGGAGGCGGTGAGGGCGGGTGCATCCCACTCTGCCCAGCACGATGCAGGCTGCACCCTGGCCCCGACAGCAGCACACGGGCGCCAAGACTGTGAGCAATCTTGTCTTTTCTATCTCTCCCGGCACAGGGAGGCATACAGACACACGAGAGAGAGACACACACACACAGACACACACACACACACATATACACAGACACACAGACACACATGAGCAGAGTCACATGCAGACACGTAGAAATAGAACAGAGACACCCAGACACACAAACACATGAACAGAGTCACATGCAGACACATAGAAGTAGAGACACGCACACAGACACACAAACACACAGGAACGCAGACACACACGGACACATCAAAATAGAGAGGCACAGGCACACAAACACAGACACACACAGAGGCACAGAGATGCACACACAGACACACACACAAACTCATGCACAGACACAGGTGGACACATATAAACAGAGACACACACATACACACACAAACACGCACAGACACATATACACACAAACACACACGTGGACCTATACACACATAGAGACACAAACACACGTGAACACAGTCACATGCAGACACGCAGAAATAGAGACACACACAGAGAAACAAAAACACATATGAACGCAGATATATACACACACAGAGACACAAACAGATGTACACGGACATGCACACACAGAAACACACACTCACACAGACACACACGGACATCGACACACAATCATGCACACAGACACACATTCACCAGATGCACACGGGCACAGAAACGCACAGAAACACACCCATATACCACAGACACACACCCACACAGACACATGTGCACAGACACACACAGACCTAGGAACAGAGACACACGTTCGTTCATACAGATATGTGCGGACACATATACACACATACATAGACACACATATGCAAACACACATACATATACACAGACACACAGGAGCACAGTCACATGCAGACACGTAGAAATAGAGACGTGCACACAGACACACAAACACACATGAACACAGACACACATAGAAATAGACAGAAACACGCGCACACAGACACACAGACACACACACAGAGGCACACACACAGAGAAACTCACGCACAGACACAGGTGAACACATAAACAAAGACACACACAAACACACACAGACACAAATACACAGGTGGACATATACACACAGAGACACAAAAAGACATACACACACAGACATGCACACACAGAAACACACACTCACACAGACACATGCAGACATCCACAAACAAACATGCACAAGAAACACATTCACATAGAGGCACACGGTCACAGACACACACAGACACATGTGCACAGACACACACACCTAAGAACAGAGACACACGTTCATACAGATACGTGCGGACACATATATACACACATACACAGAAACACACATATGCAAACACGCATACATATACACAGACACACATAAGCACAGTCACATGCAGACACATAGAAATAGAGACATATACAAAGACACACAAACACACATGAACACAGACACACATAGAAATAGAGACATTCACACACAGACACACACAGACACAGACACACAGAAATACTCTTGCACAGACACAGGTAGAGGACACATATAAACAGAGACACACACATACACACACAAACACACAGGTGAACATACAAACACACACAGAAACACAAAGGGACATACACAGACAGGCACACACAGAACACACACTCATACAGACACACAAAGACATCCACACACAAACATGCACAAGTCACACATGCACACTATGCACACGGACACAGACGCAGACAGAGACACACCCATCTACCACAGACATGCACCCACACAGACACACAGACATGCACACACAGAGACTCACGTGCACACACACAGGAACAGAGACACACATTCATATAGATACAGGCAGACGCATATACACACATGCACAGACACACACACACGCAAACACACAAATACACATGCACACAGACAAACAGACATGTCTATACACAGAGAATCATGTACACAGACACGTGGACACACACGCACAGACGCCCAAGTACGCACACATGTGCACACAGAGACACACACGTGCATACACATATGATCCGTGTCAGCAGGGATGGAGACTGACCCTGGAGTGAAGGCGTGTCAGCGGCACAGCCTCCCGCACACCCCCGAGCGCATACCCCACCTCACTCGGAAGGTCACTCGGGGCAGCACCCAGGGACATTCCACAGGGCCATGCAGTGGCCCACGGAGACATTCTCAGGACGTCAGCGAGCACCTGTCCTGCCGCTCTGCTTCAGTGAAAGCAAAGTGCCAAAGGTCACACAGAGCATCTCCCCTGTGGTTCACACTCGAAACATCTCCCCTGTTGTCCTCACTCAGGGCATCTCCCCTTGTGGACTTATCTCAGAACATCTCCCCTGTGGTGCTCACAGAGCATCTTCCCTGTGGTGCTCACAGAGCATCTTCCCTGTGGTCCTCACAGAGCATCTCCCCTGTGGTGCTCACAGAGCATCTCCCCTGTGGCCCTCACAGAGCACCTCCCCTGTGGTCCTCACAGAGCATCTCCCCTGTGGTCCTCACAGAGCATCTCCCCTGTGGTGCTCACAGAGCATCTCCCCTGTGGTCCTCACAGAGCACCTCCCCTGTGGTCCTCACAGAGCATCTCCCCTGTGGTCCTCACAGAGCATCTCCCCTGTGGTCCTCACAGAGCATCTCCCCTGTGGTCCTCACAGAGCATCTCCCCTGTGGTCCTCACAGAGCACCTCCCCTGTGGTCCTCACAGAGCATCTCCCCTGTGGTCCTCACAGAGCATCTCCCCTGTGGTCCTCACAGACATCTCCCCTGTGGCCCTCACAGAGCATCTCCCCTGTGGCCCTCACAGAGCATCTCCCTGTGGTCCTCACAGAGCATCTCCCCTGTGGTCCTCACAGAGCATCTCCCCTGTGGTCCTCACAGAGCATCTCCCCTGTGGTCCTCACAGACATCTCCCCTGTGGTCCTCACAGAGCATCTCCCCTGTGGTCCTCACAGAGCATCTCCCCTGTGGTCCTCACAGACATCTCCCCTGTGGTCCTCACTCAGAGCACCTCCCCTGTGGTCCTCAGTCAGGGCATCTCCCCTGTGGTCCTCACAGAGCATCTCCCCTGTGGTCCTCACAGAGCACCTCCCCTGTGGTCCTCACAGAGCATCTCCCCTGTGGTCCTCACAGAGCATCTCCCCTGTGGCCCTCACAGAGCATCTCCCCTGTGGCCCTCACAGAGCATCTCCCCTGTGGTCCTCACAGAGCATCTCCCCTGTGGTCCTCACAGAGCATCTCCCCTGTGGTCCTCACAGAGCATCTCCCCTGTGGTCCTCACAGAGCATCTCCCCTGTGGCCCTCACAGAGCATCTCCCCTGTGGCCCTCACAGAGCATCTCCCCTGTGGTCCTCACAGAGCATCTCCCCTGTGGTCCTCACAGAGTATCTCCCCTGTGGTCCTCACAGAGCATCTCCCCTGTGGTCCTCACAGAGCATCTCCCCTGTGGCCCTCACAGAGCATCTCCCCTGTGGCCCTCACAGAGCATCTCCCTGTGGTCCTCACAGAGCATCTCCCCTGTGGCCCTCACAGAGCATCTCCCCTGTGGCCCTCACAGAGCATCTCCCCTGTGGTCCTCACAGAGCATCTCCCCTGTGGTCCTCACAGAGCATCTCCCCTGTGGTCCTCACAGAGCATCTTCCCTGTGGTCCTCACAGAGCATCTCCCCTGTGGTCCTCACAGAGCACCTCCCCTGTGGTCCTCACAGAGCATCTCCCCTGTGGTCCTCACAGAGCATCTCCCCTGTGGCCCTCACAGAGCATCTCCCCTGTGGCCCTCACAGAGCATCTCCCCTGTGGTCCTCACAGAGCATCTCCCCTGTGGTCCTCACAGAGCATCTCCCCTGTGGCCCTCACAGAGCATCTCCCCTGTGGTCCTCACAGAGCATCTCCCCTGTGGTCCTCACAGAGCATCTCCCCTGTGGTCCTCACAGAGCATCTTCCCTGTGGTCCTCACAGAGCATCTCCCCTGTGGTCCTCACAGAGCATCTCCCCTGTGATCCTCACAGAGCACCTCACCTGTGGTCCTCACTCAGAGCATCTCCCCCTGTGGTCCTCACAGAACACCTCCCCTGTGGTCCTCACAGGGCATCTCCCCTGTGGTCCTCATCAAGCATCTCCCCTGTGGTCCTCACAGAGCCTCTCCCCTGTGGTCCTCACAGAGCATCTCCCCTGTGGTACTCACTCAGGGCATCGGCCAGCCTTCTCCCCACGTGCCTCCTCCTTCCACATTCCCATCTGCTCTGCGTCCCTTAGTAAGGGCGAAACTGACGCCATGACAGGCGGCAGAAATGAGAAAAATCAGGTCCGCCTCAGATGCAGTTTCCCGGAACTGCAACAGATTCCGTTGCCCAGCAATGAAATACGGCGTAACTAGCCCACCTGAACCCACCTGGAAAAGTTCCTGGGCTCAGCACGTGGTCTCAGTCAATCAATTCTCATGATGCCCCAGAAGTTCCTTTTGGTTAACCCCCAAAGAACGAGAACTCTCCGTAATGATAAAACTGGTACTGATACTGGAAATTATTGTTGTTTAAGTACTGCCTGACCACATTACCTTAGACACTTGCCAAAACACCTTTGTTTGGTAATTGGGGAAGGTTTTTCCCTGAAACAATAAGGCAGGTACTGTTTATGGAATCGAACCCTAGATAAACTGCTTGCTTCCTGAAGTCGGGGTCATTATCCAGAGACCACTCTGGGGGGATGGGATAGTTGACCCCAGGAGACTGGAACAAAACTCCCACTGCTTTCGCGTTATCAATTTAGTGTCTCTGTCTCTGTCTCTGTCCTTCTTGCAGGGTATGAGTGATGGCACAGCGGGTAGGGCATTTGCCATGCACACGGCTGACCCGGCCGACCCAGATTCGATTCCTCCACCCCTCTCGGAGAGCCCGGCAAGCTACCAAGAGTATCTCACCCACACGGCAAAACCTGGCAAGCTCAATATGCCAAACACAGTAACAATTGTCACGATGGAGACATTACTGGGCCCGCTCCAACCAATCAATAATCAACGGGAGGACAGTGACAATGACACTGAGAGTCCTTCGTGCTGCCTGGGAACCCGGCATCCTGGGCTTAACACCTTCCGATGTCCACAGTCAAAATCCCGACAACGATGACCGTGTCAGACAGGGGTGGGCTGGGTGGCTCAGAACCCATGCTCGAGGGTCACGGGGGAGGTCACCGCTGATGGAGTCTGAGCTGGTCAGCGTGCCCTAGAACAGGGGACAGTGGGCACTGTGGGCCAAGGTGAACATCAACCAAACACTCCAATGACCTCAGTAGGTGGCATCGAGGCTGTGAATCCGAAGAGGATGCGAAGTTACGAACCGTCAAAACACGCACAAGACCACCACCCAAGGGAAAACGGGGCAGCAGAGAAGCTTCTGGAAAAACACAGGATGTTCAGGAACTAATCAGGGAGGATAAAATAGCCAGTCATCACACAGGCAGAGGCAAAGTATGACTCGAGGGCATGTGGTCAGGGCACAGGTCACTCTAGGTAACCGTGTGACTATACGGAATTGGCATATCTGCAGGAAATAGCCACGGGCCATCCCATTGACCAACAGTTACCAAATGGTTCTCCTCCCCGAAAGATGTTCCTTGGGTGTTCGAGGCTTGTGGATGATGAAAGAATGCATAAATGTGCTTTAAGCCGACGTCCAGCTCCTAAACACAGCCAGAAATTGAACTGTGTGCACATTTGAGCACCTACAGATAAAATGAAGAAATACTGCAGGGAGGAGGGCGTTTGCCTTGTATGCAACTGACCCAGGTTCGACCCCCAGCATCCCAAAGGGTCCCCGAGCACAGCCAGGGGAATTTCCTGAGAGCAGAACTGGGAGTAACCCCTGAGCAACGTCGGGTGCGACCTTAAACCAAAGATAAATTAAAAAAAAAAGAAACAAAAGTCTAAAACTCTTAAACTTAATTTACTGCAATATTGTTTATTATTATTAAGTAATAGCACAGCGGTAGGGCGTCTGCCTTGCGTGGAACCACCCGGCCAAGCCGGGTTCGATTCCTCCGCCCCTCTCGGAAAGCCCGGCAAGCTACCGAGAGTATCTCACCCGCACGGCAAAGCCTGGCAAGCTCCCCGTGACGTCTTCGAGATGCCAAACACAGTGACAACAAGTCTCACGATGGAGACGTTACTGGGCCCGCTCGAGCAAATCGATGAACAACGGGAGGACAGTGACGATGTAATAATTACTTACCACAACTCTTTAATACCATCAGGAGGCCATTGAATGTCTCTGACAAGGGGGCCGGAGCAACAGCACAGCGGGCAGGGCGTTTGCCTTGCACACGGCTGATCCGGGTTCGATTCCAAGCATCCCAAAGGGTCCCCTGAGCACCGCCAAGGAAATTGTTGTAATGAAGGTTAGCAGTGGGTGCTCTGCACATAAGATGCATCTGGACGGCACTATGGTTGCTCAGTGTCAAAGTGCTCTGTCGTTCCTGACTGGACCTGCCATCACAGACCCCACGACCACCAGCTCACGGACCCTCCCAACAATCCAGCGGAAAGGAACAAGGTGACACTGAGCAGTGTAGCAGGCAGTAGAGACCACCGAGAGGGTCTTGGCCAGCAGGTGGAGGAGGACATCACGGGGACCAGCCCCGTGGCTGCACAAAACCCTGAGCTGCCTCCAGCTCGTTCCAGACACAGTGAACTTTCTCCGTGGCCTCTTCTATTTCAAGTGCAGCTCCAATGAGCTGACTGTGTGTGTCTGTGTGTGACTGTGTTTGTGGTGCTGAGAGAGACAAAAGGACTTTTCCACGAAGCGCGTCCTCTAAACACAACGTCCTCTTCCTTAGATCACTGAGCTTTGTCGAGACGCCTATCTCTGAAAGAAACTTCCATGGAAACCGAACTCCTCCCCCCAAAAAGCAAACAAGACCAAAAATAAAAAATAATATGAATGGGGGGTGGGAGGGATACTGAGACCGGTGGGGGTGGAGAATGGGCACTGGTGGAGGGATGGGTATTCGGTCACTGCAGAACTGAAACCCAAGCACAAAAATTTGTGAGTCTACAACTGGACCTCATGGTGTCTCACGAATAAAAATTTAATAATAAAAAAAAATAATAATACGAAGGTTCCAGGTAAGAGACGTTTTACTGCCCATCCGTGAGCAGGCGTTGATGATGGTGAGTATTCAAAACCGTTCCTGGGGGCTGGAGCGATAGCACCGCGGGGAGGGCGTTTGCCTTGGATGCGGCCGACCCGGGTTCGATTACCAGCATCCCATTCGATCCCCCGAGCACCGCCAGGAGTCATTCCTGAGTGCAGAGCCAGGAGGAACCCCTGAGTATCACTGGGTGTGACCCAAAAAGCAAAAAAAAAAAGAAAAGAAAAAGAAAGAAAAGGAAGAAAGAAAGTGTTCCTGTTGGCAGGAGAACGCAAATGACTCTAATTCCGCATCTCCATTTCTTTAAAAAATTAGTAATTATAATAATAATAATAATAATAATAATAATAAAAAATTCCAAGTGGCCCTCCAATGAGTATATCTCCCCCCCAGGCGTCCATGGAGTAGAAGCCGTGAAAGTCTCACCCTACCACTATGTGCCCGGGGGTTGGCTGGGGGCCCAGGGAACAGAGGGTGGGCGTGTGTGTGTGTGTGTGTGTGTGTATTTGTGTGACTTCATCAGGAAAAATGCAGAAGTTGGAACATAGAGGAAGCCCAGACCACCACAGGGCTGTTCCTCTCATGGTCTCAGTGGACGGGGGATCACCGAGACCCCGGGAAGACCCCGGGCGGGTCCAAAGGGGCCGAGACTTCCCGGTAGGAGGGAAGGACACTGGGCCCATCACCGTCCCGAGTTTCCATTCATACCAGTGCAGGCATCCGAAGGGATGCAGAGCCTTTAGGGCAAGGGGTCTGCAGAGATTAGGAAGGGGGTATCAGTCACGGCCAGGGAGGGGACAGGAGCTTTCAGACACACACACACACACGTACGAACACAGATACGAGCACACACACGCATGCATACACACACCTGCACACCTGCACACACACACATGCGCGCACTCACTCACACACTAGCCCACATACACTCACACATGAAAACACACAAAAATGCACACTCACACACACACTCACACATGTAGGACACACACACGCACACGCACAAACACATACACACAAACAGACGCACCGTCGAACACACACTCACACATACCACCACACACTCTCACATGTAAACTCGCAAACACACGCACGCAGGCACAGACTGACAATGTACTCACACACACACGCAAACACACCCACACATTCACTCAGGAAATGCCAACACACACTCTCACACATTCACACACTCAGACACACTCATGTACACACATGCACACGCAAAAACACACACATGCACGCACACACACTCACACATGAAACACACACACACTCACACACAGACACACATGCACACTCAAACACACATGTGCAGGCACACACTCACACATGAACCACTCCACAGACACGCAGACACTCACACACTCAGACACACTCAACCACACACTCACAAACACACTCAGACACACTCACACACATGCACACTCAAATACACACATGCAGGCACACACTCACACATGAACCACTCCACACACGCGCACACTCACACACACTCAACCACACACTCACAAACACACACGTACACTCAAACACACACACTCCACACATGCCTCCTAGTGATTCAATAGGTAAAAGGTAAAGGTAAAGGTAAAGGCCCTCCCGTTGATCGTCGATTTGCTCGAGCGGGCCCAGTAACGTCTCCATTGGAGACTTTGTTGTTACTGTGTCTGGCATATCGAATACTCTCGGTAGCTTGCCTGGCTCTCCGAGAGGGGCGGAGGAATCGAACTCGGGTCGGCCATTTTGGCTGCGTGCAAGGTGAACGCCAATAAAAAACAAATTTTTTAAAGGAGTCTTTCAAGTGGGTGATGGCAGGAACCGATGTCGCATAAGGAAAAAGCTTAACTAAGATGGGTGGATTCCTGGAGAAAACATAGCCCATAGGCACAATGGAATACTATGCAGCCGTAAAAAAGGACAAAGTCATGTGATTTGCAGCAACATGAATGCAACTCGTGAATATCACTCAAGAAAGAGAGTAAGAAGGAAAGAGACAGAGACAGAATGATCTCTCCTAGGCATCTGCCTTGCACGCAGCCAAGCCGGATTTGATCCCCAGCATCCCATATAGTCCCCTGAGCACTGTCAGGAGTTAATTCCTGAGTGCAGAGCCAGTAGTGTGACCCACATGCCCAAAAATTAATTTATCTAAAAAGAACAATTTCTGATTAATAGATATAGAGGTGGAGATGGCAGAATATAACATCCAGGCTAACACACTTCATAAATCCAACCCAGACAAACGAAAACTTTGTTTGTTTATCAAGGAAAGAATTATGGAAAATTCAGAATAGAAAACAGGCTTAGGAGGAGCAAAGAAAAATCCACCCAGGGGCCGGAGCGATAGCCCAGCAGGGAGGGCGTTTTTCTTGCACACTTTTGACCCAGGTTCGATCCCCGGCATCCCATACGGTCCCCTCAAGCACCGCCAAGAGTCATCCCTGAGTGCAGAGCCAGGAGGAACCCCGAAGCATTGTTCGGTCACTGTCACTGTCCTCCTGTTGTTCATCGATTTGTTCGAGGGGGCCCAGTCACATCGTGAGACTTGTGGCGACTGTGTCTGGCATCTCGAAGGAGCCACGGGGAGCTTGTCAGGCTTTGCCGTGCGGGCCAAGATACTCTCGGTGGCTTGCCGGGCTCTCCGAGAGGGGCGGAGGAATCGAACTTGGATCAACCCGGGAAGAAGTGTGCAAGGCAAATGCCCTACTTGCTATGCTACCGCTTCAGCCCCATTTCTGGGTGTGACCCAAAAAGAAAAGACAGGAAGAAGGAAGAAAGGAAGGAAGAGAGGGAGGGAGGGAGGGAGGGAGGGAGGGAGGGAGGGAGGGAGGGAAAGAAGGAAGGAAGGAAGGAAGGAAGGAAGGAAGGAGAGAGGAAGGAAGGAGAGAGGAAGGAAGGAAGGAAGGAAGGAAGGAAGGAAGGAAGGAAGGAAGGAAGGAAGGAGAGAGGAAGGAAGGAGAGAGGAAGGAAGGAAGGAAGGAAGGAAGGAAGGAAGGAAGGAAGGGAGGGAGGGAGGGAGGGAGGGAGGGAAGATGGAAGGGAGGAAGGAAGGAAGGAAGGAAGGAAGGGAGGAAGAAAGAAAGAAAGAAAGAAAGAAAGAAAGAAAGAAAGAAAGATAAGAGAGAGGGGGAGGGAGGGAAGGAGGGAGGGAGGGAAGGAAGGAAGGAAGGAAGGAAGGAAGGAAGGAAGGAAGGAAGGAAGGAAGGGGATGGAGGGAGGAAAGGAGGGAGGAAGGAAGGAAGGAAGGAAGGGAGGGAGGGAGGGAGGGAGGGAGGGAAGATGGAAGGGAGGAAGGAAGGAAGGAAGGGAGAAAGAAAGAAAGAAAGAAAGAAAGAAAGAAAGAAAGAAAGAAAGAAAGAAAGAAAGAAAAGAGAGAGGGGGAGGGAGGGAAGGAGGGAGGGAGGGAAGGAAGGAAGGAAGGAAGGAAGGGAGGAAGGAAGGAGAGAAAGGAAGGAAGGAAGGAAGGAAGGAAGGAAGGAAGGAAGGAAGGAAGAAGAGAGAGGAAGGAAGGAAGGAAGGAAGGAAGGAAGGAAGGAAGGAAGGAAGGGAGGAAGGAAGAAGAGAGAGGAAGGGAGGAAGGAAGGAAGGAAGGAAGGAAGGAAGGAAGGAAGGAAGGGAGGAAGGAAGGAGAGAAAGGAAGGAAGGAAGGAAGGACGGAAGGAAGGAAGGAAGGAAGGAAGGAAGGAAGGAAGGAAGGAAGGAAAGAAGAAGAAAGAGGACGGAAGGAAGGAAGGAAGGAAGGAAGGAAGGAAGAAGAGAGAGGAAGGAAGGAAGGAAGGAAGGAAGGAAGGAAGGAAGGAAGGGAGGAAGAAGAGAGAGGAAGGGAGGAAGGAAGGAAGGAAGAAGAGAGAGGAAGGAAGGAAGGAAGAAGAGAGAGGAAGGAAGGAAGGAAGGAAGGAAGAAGAGAGAGGAAGGAAGGAAGGAAGGAAGGAAGGAAGGAAGGAAGGAAGGAAGGAAGGAAGAAGAGAGAGGAAGGAAGGAAGGAAGGAAGGAAGGAAGGAAGGAAGGAAGGAGAGAGAGGAAGGAAGGAAGGAAGGAAGGAAGGACGGACGGAAGGAAGGAAGGAAGGAAGGAAGGAAGGAAGGAAGGAAAGAAGAAGAAAGAGGACGGAAGGAAGGAAGGAAGGAAGGAAGGAAGGAAGGAAGAAGAGAGAGGAAGGAAGGAAGGAAGGAAGGAAGGAAGGAAGGAAGGGAGGGAGGGAGGGAGGGAGGGAGGGAGGGAGGGAGGGAGGGAGGAAGGAAGGAAGGAAGGAAGGAAGGAAGGAAGGAAGGAAGGAAGGAAGGAAGACAGACAGACCCACACCGATCCCAACAGCACAGGAAACAGAATATAACATTCAGGAACCAACCGTGCCAAAGCACCTCTGAGAAGGGGCACCGGAACGAACACAGACTTCTTCTGCACGGGAACTGCGAACCGAACACCACCGAACGCCGGGAAAGGCAGGGGCGGGAGAGACCCCGGAAGCGGGTTGGGAACGCATCCCCGTGAGGACGCTCTCTGCCTGCCAGACAGAAATCACCGCACACGGCCAGAGGAGCAGAGGATTAGTCCCGAGACAGAGCTGGCCAGGAAAAGACCGCCAGGGAATTAACCGAAATCCATCCCTGATTCCTTCAGTGCCTGCCGAGACAGCCTACAGAGGACATAGAGGTTGCAGACAGCACAAAGGGTCCTTGGCGGGCTCGTGGCCAACCAGGGTTTGCGCCCTGGCACCCAATGCCACCCTCCCAGCCCCTGAGAAGTGATCCGAGTGCACAGACCCAGGAGGAAGCCCTGAGCACTGCCATCAGAGAAAACACAAAGTAAAAAAATACACCTCTTGCCTTGCACGCGGGCAAGTTGAGTTCTAATCCCCGGCATCCCATAAGGTCCCCCCGAGCACCGCCAGGAGTCATTCCTGAGTGCAGAGCCACGAGGGACCCCTGAGCATCGCCGGGTGTGACCCAAAATACCAATAAATAATCAATAAATAAATGAATCGACACGTGTCTTTATAACGTTGGGTGCGCTGATGGAAACAGAAGAATTCAACGTTCACATACCTTTTTTCGGCATCTCGAATACGTCACGGGGAGCTTGCCAGGCTCTGCCGTGCGGGCGAGATCCTCTCGGGAGCTTGCCAGGCTCCCCGAGAGGGGCGGAGGAATCGAACCCGGGTTGGCTGAGTGGGCCGTGTGCAAAGCAAACGCCCTACCCGCTGTGCTATCACTGCAGTGCTACACTGGTTGATTGATAGATTGCCTTATCGTTATTATGTCTGATTCGATGACATTAATGTGTGAGCCAGTATTGGGTATATTTTCTGGTATTATCTAATATCAAGTTATCTTTTTTTTCCCTCTTTTTGGGTCCCACCCGGCGATGCTCAGGGGTCCCTCCTGGCTCTGCAGTCAGGAATGACTCCTGGTGGTGCTCGGGGGACCCTCTGGGATGCTGGCAATCGAACCCGGGTCGGCCACGTGCCAGGCCAACGCCCTCCCGGCTGGGCTATCGCTCCAGCCTCTCAAGTTGCTTTTTAAGGCACATGAAAAAAACGAAGGACAATTCAAAGAATGCTACGAGGGACCGCAAAGACAATGGACAAGACAGGACCACCGGCTTGACATGAAATTGACACAACTCCGACCTCCAGCACTGCTGGTTTTTATCCCAAAAAATCATACACAGGGAGGTAGAGAGAACACAGCGGGTAGCAGGTTTGCCCTGCACACGAACAACCTCGTTTCCATCTGCAGTACCCTATGTGGTGGTTCTCCCGAGTGTTTCCTGAGCACAGAACCAGGAGGAAACTCTGAGCACTGCCGGGGGTGGCCCGCAAAAATCAAAGATATAAACAAAGTTAAATAAATAAGGAAAGTCGTCCGAGAGAGTGAAACACCAGCTTTCAGAAATGATCAGCTTTGGGCGGGAGGAACAGAAGAGTGAGGAGGGCATTTCTCTTGCACACCGCCAACTCAGGTTCAATCCAAGGCATCTCGCATGACCCTCTGGGTGTAGCCGGGAGTCATTCCCGGGTGCAGAGCCTGAGTCACACAAATCACAGATCATCCTGTTATTCGTCGACTGCCTCGAGCAGGCCCCAGTAACGTCTCCTTCATCCTAGCCCTGAGATTATATTCAAGGCTCTTTAGGAGAATGAGACCCATCAATGTTACTGGTATTTGGCATATTGGGTACGCCACGGGGAGTTTGCCAGACTCTGCCCTGTGTTTTGTTTGTTCAAAGTAGGAATGAGATAATAAGATGTCGTGCGGCCACAAATGCGGCCACATGCTTCCGGGATCTGGATTTTATAGTCTCTTGAGTCTTGGCCGCTGATGGGATTACACGGCGCCAGGGGGCCAGGTGGTGGGTGTGACCCCCGCCTACTGGAATTTGGAGGATCTGGGTGGAGGATGCTCGGCCCTAATCCGAGTAGTCTCCTGCCTCTGCATGTGGCTGTCCTCACCGGGGCCCCTTGGAGGGGAGTGGGTTGAGCTTTCCTCCCTGCCCCGACCAGGGCTCCGGCAGCCGAAGACCTCCAGGACCAGCCACCACCATACTGAGACCACTCTCCGCACACATGAAGGTACTGGCAGAGGGACAAAGCCACGCGGGTTCTGGGGCCGAGATCTCCAAGCCTACTCGGATTGGGGCTGAGAGCCTGAGTAATCCCTGAAATCTCAGGGTGTGACCCTAACTAACAGCAAAATAAAACAAACAAACGGAAAAAAAATGAAATGGGGGCTGGGAAAGATAGCACAGTGGGTAGGGCGTTTGCCTTGCACGCGGCCAACCCGGGTTCGATTCCCAACATCCCATAGGGTACCCTGAGCACCGCCAGGAGTAACTCCTGAGTGCAGAGCCAGGAGGAACCCCTGTGCATCGCCGGATGTGACCCAAAAAGCAAAAAATAAATAAGTAAATAAATAAAAAATGAAATGATCCGCTTAGTAGGCAAGAGAACAGAAAGTCTTTAAAGTCATATCACAATCACGACCATCCTGTTGTTCGTCGATAAAGTTATATAATACTTGCTTTATCCGATTAACAAAGGGCAAGGTAATAGAGATGATGTTGACATCCAGATAGATACAGAACCACCTTCTACCCACCATACTGACACACATCCAAGGAGCATTAACCCAACGGACTGTGAACAAGGGGGTTTTTTTCCACATCAGACATTCATTGTCGCTCTCTGACTGTGATTCAAAGGACTTCAAAATCCATAGTCGGAAGTAACCCATAAAATTGTACTGCATTAAATGTGTCTCGACGTGCCTTGCGGCTGATGGTGAAAGGATGCTAAAGTCTAGGAACTCCAGAAAAATTTAGGGACACACGTCGCAATGCTTGTCACAGATCTAAAGATGTGCTTACAGGGATCATTAAAGCTTCAGCAAAGCTAACAGCAAGGGCTGAAAATCAAAGTGTCGGGACGGCAAATCTCACACACACACATACACACACACACACACACACACACACGCACAGAGCTAAGAATAAAAAAAATCACAGAATATTGAGGCTGAAGCAATAGTACAGCGGGGAGGGTGTTTGCCTTGCATGTGGCTGACCCGGGTTCGATTCCCAGCATCCCATAGGGTCCCCCTGAGCACAGCCAAGAGTAATTACTGAGTGCAGAGCCAGGAGTGATCCCTGAGTATCGCTGGGTGTGATGAAAAAAGGGGAAAAAAAGACACACACAGAATAAATCCCACCACATCAAAAATGAAGGGATGATGAAGACGGAAACAAAGGAGAATGAGATCACTGTCATGCTAATGATCACAACGAAATCAAGTTTATTGAAAAGCTTAATCATATCAACAGCCTCTGGGTCCGATTGATCAAGCCAAATTTCATCAAGGAATAGAGGAAATAAATATCCTTGGAGAGCATGCACAACCCATTTACAGAACTGCAAATAAAATTAAAATATAAAACTCTCCAAGAACATCTTTATGATATTAAGCAGAGATGGGAGGGGAATTATCCGTATGTTATTGAGAAAAATAAGGAAGCCAGAATAGATCTGAGACTCCGGTCAGGTGACGGGAGAATTTACTATCCTGATAACACTCCTTAGCACATGCCCCACATACAAACGCCAGGCAACTGTCACGTAATGAAAATCTGCATTTCTTTTTTATTTTTTAATTTTTCTTACTTATTATTCGGGTCATGCCAGCGATGCTCAGGGATTCCTCCTGGCTCTGCACTCAGGAATTAATTCTGGCAGTGCTCAGGGAATCATATGGGATGCCGGGGGGTTGAACCCGGGTCGAACTCGGGTCAACGCTGTTCAAGGCAAGCCCACTGGGCTACCTCTTTGGCCCAACCTCTGCCATTCCCGCTAACCTTCATCTCAGAAAATGCCGAATGAGAGCAAGCTCCGGAAATAGTTGTGGACAGTTGGTTAAGGGTGGACATCCAGAGTACATCATAAAACCTGTGTCAGGGGGAAAACCAAACTGAGATAGACAAATCAAGTTGAAAAGTCAATTTATGAACCCAAAAAAAAACAAAAAATTCCTTAGGAATGCCAGAAATGTTCACTGCACCAAATGGCATCATCTGGAACTGGCAAGGGTTTAGAATGTTCCCATCAAAGCAACATTCCATTATGTGATTAAGTGAAGTGGGGAGAGAGAGAGAGAGAGAGAGAGAGAGAGAGAGAGAGAGAGAAGGGAGAGAGTGTGTGTATGAGAAAGAGAATGAGAGAGAGAGAGAGAAATCAAGTGACCAGACCCGGCCATCCCCCACAATGCACAGTACTCAATGCCTCATTGTGATCTTCGTTTCAAATTTTGAAAACTCGGTTGCAGGCGGAAATGGGAGATGATTCGTTTCATCGGTGCCTGGCGGCTGGCCAAGAGCACCATGCCAACCACTCGTTTATTAAAGAGCCCCGAAGCTCATTTTGCCATGGAATGAGAGAGACGGGACTGGGGTTGCACAGAAGCTCCGGCCGGTCCTGGGGTCACGTCCCCAAAACAAAACAAAAATGACAATACAAAGAGACAGAGAGACAGAGAAAAGAGAGAGAGAGAGAGACAGAGAGAGAGACAGAGAGAGAAAGAGAGAAAGAGAGAGACAGAGAGAGAAGGGACTGGGTGTCCTTATGATTTTTTTTAATTCTGTTTTGGCTTTTTGGATCACACCCGGCGATGCTCAGGGCTGACTCCTGGCTCTGCACTCAGGAATTACTCCTGGCAGTGCTCAGGGACCCATGGGATTCTGGGAATCAAACCCAGGTTGGCCGTGTACAAGGCAAATGCCCTGCCCACTGGGCCATCATGCCAGTGGGTAGCCTTATTTTCATAGATATTGAGTTGGTTGTATGCAGGGCACACAGTCTCTCACACACACACACACACACACACACACACACACACACACACACACACACACTACCATCTACACAGCTTCTCTACGCTATTTGGGATAATAACAAAGACTCCAGAAGGGCAATTCAACATCCAGCCAATGGCCCAAGCAAGAGGATTATCTGGGTGTGAGTTCAAGAACTGGGGTCTGGGGGTACAGCACAGAGGGGCGGGCGCCGGCCTTGCACGTGATTACCTTGGTTTCAACTCCTGCGTCCCACAGGGTCCCCTGAGCACGGCCAAGAGTCATCCCTCAGTGCTAGAGCCAGAAGGAAGCCGGGAGCACCACCGAGGGTGGTCCAAGCTGGGTTTCATCCCCGGCATCCCCTAGGGTCCCCCGAGCACCGCCAGGAGTCATTCCTGAGTGCAGAGCCGGGAAGAATCCCTGAGCATCGCCGGGTATGACCCAAAGGGCAAAAAAAATAAAATAAAATAAAACAATCTCTGTCACTGTCACTGTCATCCCGTTGTTCATCGATTTACTCAAACGGGTGCCAGTAACGTCTGCATTTCGACGCAGCCCTGAGATTTTAGCAGCCTGTCCTTACTTTTTGGCATCTCGAATACGCCACGGGGAGCTTGCCAGGCTCTGCCGTGCGGGCGGGATACTCTCGGGAGCTTGCCGGGCTCTCCGAAAGGCATAGATAAATATAGATAGATAGATAGATATCGATATAGATATTAGATAGAGATTTCCCTCTCTGATGTGTTGGCTACAGTCCGAGCCCCATCAAATTTGGTGTGGCAGTTATGGAAAATGGGTAGCGTCTTAAGATGCGTTGCGTGGTCACCAAATAAACCCTGTGCATCCGAAGGTGATCATTGTCAGTTACACAACTCAAAATAAAATAATCTAATAAAATTTAGAGCACACTTCGATCAAAGGCCAAAAGCTGGCCTCGAAGAAACAACTCTTTGGCACTGAATCTCTTGATGACAACACCCTCTTCTCTTTATAAGTCTCTGTGTGTGTGTGTGTGTGTGTGTGTGTGTGTGTCTCGTCTGTTTGCGGGGGAGGGATGGCCATTCAGCCCTTGTCCCAAGCACTCATCCTATTTCACATGCTCGTCATAAATCACGGTGTGCCCCCGCGCTGGCCTTTCTCTAAATCTGGCCACAAGGATGTTAATTGTGCATGAAAAATATATTAAACCTGTAAATCATCTCTCTTTTCCAGTGGCGGAGGAGAGAAAGAAATTTAAAGTCACAAATCACGGGCTCGTCCGACTCTGCCTCCTTGGCTGCAGGCCACTGCATTAAAAGCACGAAATTGCAGGCGGAATTAGGCCTGATTCTCCGGGTCTGGGCTTTCATCAAGAGCCCATCAAATCGATCACGAATCCCATGCTAATGGTCACTGATGAATTTCGCCGAGTGAGGTGGAAGGTTCCTCCTTTTGCGGGGACATTTATTTCCAGGATTCTTCTGGGTGGACTTTTTTTTTTTGTGTATGTCCGTCAGATTTTTCTTAAAGGGGCCATGGATTTGTTTGGGGATGTTTTCTTCGAGCAAGAATCACGGAGGAGGTCTGGAGTAATAGCACAGCAGGCAGGGCATTTGACTTGCACGCGGACGACCCAGGTTCGATTCCCAGCATCCCATAGGGTCCCCCGAGCACTGCCAGGAGTAATTCCTGAGTGCAGAGCCAGGAGGAACCCCTGAGCATCGCCGGGTGTGACCGAAAAAGCAAAAAAATAATAATAAAGCAGAAATGGTACCCACTCTATCTGCAGCCAATTTGCACCATCACTTCTGAAAATCAGAAAATCTCTGCTCTTTCTCAGTCCGTCTTTTCCTTCCAAGTCTTCAGAAACTCGCACGGAGAGCACACAGTTCTCAGAGCTGATCCACTGCTCAGCAAGTTTGATCGGCCCCCCAGCCCCGAAAGCTCTTGGAAAGAAGACTCCGTGAGCCCAGCAAAGAAGACCACGGGCGGCTGGCCAGGATCGCGGAAGGGCAGCTCACCTCTCCACAGAATAAATCAAATTACACCACCGAGATGTCAGGGTGAGGCTGGTGGCGGAGTTTCACCAGGAACTGGCCTGTCTGGGTAATTAATCTCCAAATGCAAATCAGAGCTTGTCGCTGGGACTGGTTGGAAGGTTCCTTCAGGGAACTCCAGCTGTCCACAAGATAATCCCCCAAACAGGATGAAAGAGAGAACGCATGCAAATTGCTCCCTGCACTGCCCAGTCCCTGAGCAAGTGGTCAGGAGATGCTGGCCCAGGCCACCGGACCCCGCGCCAGGCTCTTTGACTCGGGGTGCCCCAAAGAGGGGCGATGAGGACCCTCCCCGTCCCCAGGGACCCAGCCCTGACAGCTGACGATCTCCACAACCCAACGGCCGCCACGCTCAAGGCCGCCACCCACATGCTCGGGTCGTGACTCACGTACAAGTGAACATATTCCTGGACACATCCTAAGATGCTCCCTACTCATTCTCCAAGAGTCCCATGCCACATTGGATGGGGTTCAAACAGTAGGCAACCAATCACAGAGGGAAATACACACACACACACACACACACACACATATACACATCACCGTCACTGTCCTCTCGTTGCTCATCGATTTGCTCGAGCGGACCCAGTAACGTCTCCGTTTTGAGACTTGTTGTGACTGTGTTTGGCATCTTGAATACGTCATGGGGAGCTTGCCAGGCTTTGCCATGTGGGCGAGATACTCTCGGTAGCTTGCCGGGCTCTCCGAGAGGGGCGGAGGAATCGAACCCGGCTTGGCCAGGCTGGCAGTGCACAAAGCAAACACCCTACTGCTGTGCTATCGCTCCAGCCCACATATATAATTAAAAGGTAAAAGGCCCTCCCGTTGTTCATCGATTTGCTCGAGCGGGCCCAGTAACGTCTCCATTGGAGACTTTGTTGTTACTGTGTCTGGCATATCGAATACGTCACGGGGAGCTTGCCAGGCTCTGCCGTGCGGGCGAGATATTCTCGGTAGCTTGCAGGGCACTCCGAGAGGGGCGGAGGAATCGAACTCGGGTCGGCCACGTTGGCTGCGTGCAAGGCAAACGCCCTACCGCTGTGCTATCGCTCCAGCCCACATATATATATAATTAAAAAATAATAAATTATTTACATATATACATATTTTCGGACATATATATATGTACACAAAAATTCACATCACTCAACCTTTACCAACAGATGAGTGATGCCTTAGAGAAGGTCTTAATGGCCCCTCCCAACAGAGAACAATCTTCACACTCTTTCCTCTAAGGATACCATTTTTGTAGCATTTTCAACGTTTTTTCATAACAGACAACACTAAATATATTATTTCGGTTCTGCTTTGGGACAGGGCTTGGGGCTTTGGATGGAAACACCGCAAATGCGGGAGGGTGTCATGGTGGTGGAGTGTGTGTTGAAACATTCAACGTAACCAAATATTGTCAATAGCAGAGCGGGTAGGGCGTTTGCCTGGCACGCGGTCGACCCGGGTTCGATTCCTCCGTCCCTCTCAGAGAGCCCAGCAAGCTCCCGAGAGGATCCCACCGGCACGGCAGAGCCTGGCAAGCTCCGCGTTGGCGTCTTCGAGATGCCAAACACAGTCATAACAAGTCTCACCATGGAGACGTGACTGGTGCCCGCTCGAGCAAATTGATGAAGAACGGGAGGGCAGTGCCACACACAGTACTTCCTTATAAAAATTTTTTAAAAATTTAAATAATAAAATAAAGAGATGTTGGTGTCACCCCGCCGACCCGTTCTCCCTGCCTGCTGCCCTGTGGCTCGCCAAATGTATTCTGCCGGAATGGACCTCAGGGTCGGGCAGGCTGAGGGGTACCCAAGCCAAGGCGTATCTCTGGACACTCACTAAGCAAATCACTTGGGTTCCTTGGCCCAGGGAGGCCAGAAGTGAACCCCAGAGTTCAATGATAAATGTTTTGCAGGGCTAGAGGAATAGCACAATGAGTAGGGCATCTGCCTTGCACACAAGGCCGACAAGGGTTCGGTTCCCAGCATCCCATAGGGTCCCCCGAGCACCACCAGAAGTAATTCCCGAGTGCATGAGCCAGGAGGAACCCCTGAGCATCGCCGGGTGGGACCCAAAAAGCAAAAAATAAAATAAAATAAATGCCTTGCATGCTTTTAAGTAAAAAGAAGGGTAGGAACAGTACTGTGCAGAGGGCAATTGCCTTGCATGGTTCAATCCTTGGCATCCCCTGACCACCACCAGGACCAATCCCTGAGTGTGCAGCCGGGAGTTACCCCTGAGCATCGTTGCTGGGTGTGACCCAACGAGCCAAAACAATAAATAAAAACAAAGTCTGAGTTCTCACGTCCATACGGAGCTCGGCACACCGAACCCGGGCTGGCTGCAAATATTTCCTGTATGTGATCGATCAGCTGACCGCTTCGAAGCAAGCATCAGCAGCATGTGGTCACGGACTGAGCCGGGAGCTGGGAGCATGAAGAGGGACTTGGCCACACAGAGTGGGAACGAGGAGGTATAAGTGGGGTCGTTTTGGAAGGGGGCGGAGGATACGGAATGAGCGACCCACTTGGGGCGGATCGTTCAAAGCCTTAGATGCAGGACCTAGAGTGTCCGGTGGACTGTCCGGCTCTTTCAGGGCCAGGATGGGGCTTGGATGTCCTGCGTGGGGATCCAATTATGTGCCCATGTCCCCGTGACGGCTCCCACTCAGATGAACTGATTCTCTGGGGCTGGAGCAATAGCACAGGGGGTAGGGCGTCTGCCTTGCATGCGGCAGACCCAGGTTCGATTCCCAGCATCCCATAGGGTCCCCCGAGCACCGCCAGGAGTGATTCCTGAGTGCATGAGCCAGGAGTAACTCCTGTGCATCGCCGGGTGTGACCAAAAAAAAAAAAATTAAGTGATTCCCTCCCCGCGGCTCAGATGGAGAAATGAAGAAGAGAAGGAAGTGGAGAGAGTTGAGAGGGTCACCATGCATGGTTTGTGCAAGACTCCAGAGTTCCGTGCCACGCTCCGACGGTAACACCTGCCCACGGAGTCAGGAAGGGGTCCCTGCACGGCTGGGAGGTAAGACAGTGGGTAGGGCGTTGCACAGTGACCACCCGGGTTCAATTCTGGCCATCCCTAGGGTCCCCCGGGAGAGATTCCAGCCAGAGAGAGTCGGGAGTAAGCCCTGAGCATCACTGGATTTGGTCCCGAGACCAAATGAAAGAAGAATCGGCAATAAGTCGCTGAGTGCCACTGGAAACTGTCCACAGACACACAGATGAAAAAAAAATTTTTGTCCCTACAAAAGAAAGAGGCATGGGGCTGGAGCGATAGCCCAGCGGGTAGGGCGTCTGCCTTGCAAGAGCCGACCCGGGTTCGATTCCCAGCATCCCATAGGGTCCCCCGAGCACTGCCAGGAGTGATTCCTGAGTGCAGAGCCAGGAGTAACTCCTGAGCATCGCCGGGTGTGACCCAAAAAGCAAAAAGAAAGAAAGGAAGGAAGGAAGGAAGGAAGGAAGGAAGGAAGGAAGGAAGAGAAGAGAAAAGAAAAGAAAAGAAAAGAAAAGAAAAGAAAAGAAAAGAAAAGAAAAGGAAAGGAAAGGAAAGGAAAGAAAAGGAAAGAAGCATGCCTAGGAAAAGGAAGAGTCCTTCCATCAAAGACCCACATGCCAAGGGGATTCCTGTCTTCCGTGGGACTGAGTCAGGTTCCGTCACGCGAGTAACCAGAGGCGGGATTCTGACGCCAGGAGGAAGGAGGGTCCCACGCCAACTCAGTCATTGCGATCTGCCCCCCACTCGCGTGTTACACACAACTCGGCCCCTGGCACTGAAATATTATTTCTCTGGCCATTCTGGAAGCAGGCGGCAGGGCCCTGAGCTCCACAAAGTCGCCCTCGCTGACCTCTTATCTGCTCTTATTTGTCCTTTATTTTCCGTAACGCAAACAACGTGCTAATGCAAACTCTTTTTTTTTGTTGTTGTTGTTGTTTTCTTGCTTGTTTTGATGTGGGAGGAGTCACACTCAGCGGTGCTCAGGACTCAGGGATCACTCCTCGTGGGGCTGACGGACCATCTGGAGTGCTGGAAACTGAACCCCAGCCAGCCGTGTGCTAGGCGAGAGCCCTCCCCACTGGATGCCGTACAAATTCTTAAGCACACATCTCTGGGAGTTTAATTTTTTTCTTTTTTAATCCAAGCATCTAATTAACTGAATTGGCTGGGGTGAAACCGCTGGCTCGGTGGATATGAACGCGATGTAATTTTTCACACTGACAACCGTGTTCGAATGTTCAAAAATGTCACCACCAGGAGGGCAGGAGTGGAGAGTCCGGTGGGAAGGGCATTGGCCTTGCACAGGGCTGACCTGGGTTCAATCCTGGGTCCTCTGAGACCCTCAGAAGTGATTCCTGAGCAGAGTCAGGAGTAAGCCCTGAGCACTACAAACAGAAAAAGAGGGTGGGAAGAGGGAGGGAGGGAGGGAGGGAGGGAGGGAGGGAGGGAGGGAGGGAGGGAGAGAGGGAGGGAGGGAGGGAGGGAGGGAAGGAAGGAAGGAAGGAAGGAAGGAAGGAAGGAAGGAAGGAAGGAGGGAGGGAGGGAGGGAGGGAGGGAGGGAGGGAGGAAGGAAGGGCAGAGGGAGAGAGGGAAGGAGGGAGGGAGGGGAAGGAAGGGAGGAAAGAAGGAAAGAAGGTGGGAGTGAGGGAGGGAAGGACAGAGGAAGGAAGGAGGGAGGGGAGAAGGGAAGGAAGGAGGAAGAAAGGAGGGAAGGAGGGAGGGAAGGATGGAGGGAGGGGAAGGAAGGGAGGAAGGAAGGAAGGAAGGAAGGAAGGAAGGAAGGAAGGAAGGGAGGGAGGGAGGGAGGGAGGAAAGGAGAGAGGAAGGAAAGAAGGAAGGGAGAGGGGGAGGGAGGGAGGGAGGGAGGGAGGGAGGGAGGGAGGGAAGGAGGGAGGGAGGGAAGGAAGGAAGGAAGGAAGGAAGGAAGGAAGGGAGGGTGGGAGGGATGGAGGAAAGGAGGGAGGAAGGAAAGAAGGGAGGGAGGGAGGGAGGGAGAAGAGAAAGAAAAAGAGGAGAAAATGAGAAGAAAAAAGGAAAGAGCAAAGAAAAGGAAGGGAACAGACCGGAAGGGGAGGAGAGGAGAGGGGAGGGGAGAGGAGGGAAGGGGAAGGGAGGGGAAGGGAGGGGAGGGGAAGGAAGGAACTGGGTGTGGAGTAACGAGACAGGGATAGGGTATTTGCCTTGTCTGAGGGTGGTGTCCATACCTTGTATCCCAAGCACTGGCAGGACTAATTCCCAAGTGCACCCTCTGGGCATTGCCAGGCATGGCCTTCCAAAACCATGAACGACAGCAACAATCAAATACGTCACCCCCAACTCAGTGAACACTGCCAGCACATTCTCCTTGAGCGCCGAATGCACTGTGACCTTTGCTGATGGTGCACGGGAAATAGGAGACTCTTCTTCTTTTTCCTTTATTTTATTTATTTATTTGCTTTTTGAGTCATACCCGGTGATGCACAGGGGTTCCTCCTGGCTCATGCACTCAAGAAATTATTCCTGGCGGTGCTCACGGGACCCTATGGGATGCTGGGAATCGAACCCGGGTCGGCCGCGTGCAAGGCAAACGCCCTCCCCGCTGTGCCATGTATGACTACAGTCCCTTCTTCTTCTTCTTAAACTGCATTTCAAGAGTCTACCTTCACAGGAACTCAAGGGTCCGTTTTTCCTTTTAGACCGACTGGACAACTGAGGTAAAAGCAAAAGTCACTCCCTAATGCCAACCTTTGCCCTGCGTGACGTGCTATTTTACAGAGCCTGGGGAGGTAAGACCCACAAGCACGATGAGGCACCCATGGGTGCCATGAAAATCTGCCTCTCCAGCCATCGTCCCGTGTCCTGTTCCTGGCAGCTTCTGTCTTCCTCCTTGCCTTGTCTTGGCTTCTCCCAATGCTGCAGTTACTGCATTACCATAATTACCCTCCTCAGGAGTCATCACCAGGCGCTTTTTGTAATCACAGGCATCACTGTCATCCAAAGTATCATCACCATTATCTCCTCCACCATCATTAGGTTCATTACGACCGTCATCATCCGATCATGAACACCATCATTACCGCCCTTACGCACACCAGGCAATTCACGGGGATCCATCTCCTCTACTCGCCAGCTCCATCCGCCAAATCGTCAATGGGATCCCGGTCCTCGCCATCCCGGGTTCATTAGTGTTGTCATTACCCCTGCCAGAGTGTTGTTTCATCATGACATCCTTATCACTCTCAACATCTAAACCATCCTCTCCAGGACATCATCATATTCGACATCATCGTAGACATCATCGTATTTGACATCATCGTATTCGTTGCAATCGGCATCATACTCATGGCCAAAATCGTTAACCCAACATCATCACCAGTGCCAACACCAAAACCATCACCATCTTCTCCCCCACCATCATCTTCAATGCTCGAACCCTCATCAGTGAGTCAAAACTATTATCTCCATCATCAATCAACACCCAAACCATCATCTCTTCCACCATCATCTTCAATGCTCATGCTATTATTATCAATGGGTCAAAATTATAATAACCGTCATGATCACCAATTCCAATACCCACCCACCATCTCCACCACCATCTTCTTCAAATCTCGCACCCTAGCCCCATTCTTATCACCGCAACCAACACCCAAACCATCATCTCTCCCACCATCGTCTTCAAAGCTCGCACCCTCATCATGGAGTCAAAACAATTATCTCCATTATAAACCCACACCCAAACTATTATCTGTATCGCCATCGGCTTCAATGCTCACGCCCTCATCAATGAGACAAAACTATTATCTGCATCATCAATCAATACCCAAAGCCTCATGTCTACACCATTTTCTGTAATGTTCATGCTCTCAGTGAGTCAAAACTATTATCTTCATTATCAACCAACACCCAAACCACCATATCTACACCATTACCCTCAATGCTCACGCCCACGTCAACCAACGCCCAAACCACCATCTCTCTCACCATCATCTTCAATGCTTGAGACCTCATCAATGAGTCAAAACTATTATCTCCATCATCAATCAACACCCAAACCATCATCTCGCGCATCATCATCTTCAATGCTCATAACACTATCAATGGCTCAAAATTATAATAACCGTCATGATCAACAATTCCAACACCCACCCACCATCTCTACCCCATCTTCTTCAAATCTCGCACCCTGACCCCATTCTTATCACCGCAATCAACACCCAAGCCATCATCTCTCCCAGCATCATCTTCACAGCTTGCACCCTCATTCAGGAGTCAAAACAATTATCTCCATTATAAACCCACACCCAAACTATTATCTCTATCACCATCGGCTTCAATGCTCACGCCCTCATCAATGAGACAAAACTATTATCTGCATCATCAATCAATACCCAAAGCCTCATGTCTACACCATTATCTTCAATGCTCATGCTCTCAGTGAGTCAAAACTATTATCTTCATTATCAAACAACACCCAAACTATCATGTCTACACCATTACCTTCAATGCTCATGCCCTAATCAATGAGACAAAACTATTATCTACATCATCAACCAACACCCAAGCCATCATCTCTCCCACCATTATCTTCAATGTTCGCACCCTCAATGAGTCAAAATTACTATAACTGTCATGATCAACAATTGAAACGCCCACCCATCATCTCTACCACCATATTTGACAATTCTCCTCACACCATAACTCCATTCTCATCACCGCGACCAACACCCAAACCATCATCTCTCCCACCATTGTCTTCAAAGCTCACACCCTCATCAAGGAGTCAAAACAATTATCTCATTGTAAACCCACACACAAACTATTATCTCTCTCACCATCGGCTTCAATGCTCACGTCCTCATCAATGAGTCAAAATTACTATAACCGTCATGATCAACAATTCCAACACCCACCCATCATCTCTACCACCATAGTCAACAATTCTCCTCACACCCTAACTCCATTCTCATAACCGCGACCAACACGCAAACCATCGTCTCTCCCACCATCGCCTTCAAAGCTCGCACCCTCATCAACGAGTCAAAACCATTATCTCCATCATCAACCAACACCCAAACCACCATCTCTACACCATTATCTTCAATGCTCACACCCTCATCATTGGAGTTAAAATTATCATCAACCAACACACAAACCACAATCTACACATCAGAATCTTCAATGCACGCTCCCTCATCAGTGAGTCAAAACCATTATCGCCATCATCAACCAACATCCAAACCATCATCTCTACAGTCACAGGAACTAAAGGGTCCATTTGAAGGGTCTTCAATGCTCACACCCTCAATGAGTCAAAATTATTAGAAGTGTCATCATCACCAATTCCAAGACTCATCCACCAACTGCTTCAACTCTGGCAACCTAACCCCATTCTCATCACCGCGCCCAATACCCAAACCATCATCTCTTCCACCATCTTCTTTGATGCATGCTTCCTCATCAATGAGTCAAAACTATTCTCACCCTCATCCCCCCCAATGCGCAAAGCATCCAGATCATCTCTCCAACCATCTCCTTCCATGCTTGCACCTTCATTAATGAGTCTCTTTCTCTCCTCCCCCCATCCCTCCCTCCCTCTCTTCCTTCCTTCCTTCCTTCCTTCCTTCCTTCCTTCCTTCCTTCCTTCCCTCCTTTCCTCCCTCCTCCCTCCCTCCCTGCGGACCCTTTTCAATTTTATCACCATTAACATCATCCTCCTCTGCAATTCCGGAACACACTGCCCTGACATTTCTCATCATGACAAAAGACAGGACTCCCAGCTCCAGACACACAACTATGCTTCCTTCAACTGGTTGTGTCCCTTCGCAACTCTCTTGTGTTTTGTGTAAACAGATCGACATGTTCTATGCAAACAGTCCCTTCCCGGTCTCGCCTTTCTATTCCTCTGAGTCTACTTTGCAGGAAGTGGATCTTGGAGGTCACTTAGGGAAGGTCCCCCACCCTAGCAGACAGAAACTAAACCGGAGATTCTCCAATGGCTTCATCATGCTTCCTAACGGCACAAGAAGCTCGTTTATTTTGATTTGGATTTGAAAAAAAAAACAATCCCAGGTCATATTTTTATGAGGAATTTTGATGATTGTTTCTCCAATTAGTCACACCAAAAGTCGTTCCTATCAAGATAGTCTTGTAATTAGGACTTTCATATCAAGGCGTCTTGTCTAAGGTGATTATTTACAAACTAGATCATTGTAGCACCACTGTGCGCACGTGGGCACACACACCCACACCCACACACACACCCACACGCATCCATGCACACCTTGCTTATAAAGATGCAAATTCATAGTCCCTATCATCACTCCAGAGATGCCGAGTGGGTGAAGATCTGGGGACTTCCTGAGAATCTGCATTGGGAAAATTGGCCGGTGGGCTTCTGAATCTCTACTTAGGGATGTGATATTCCCACGTGAGCCCACACGCAGCGCAAAATGGTCCCCGCTCCCTGCAGGAGAATGCAACCCCCTTGTACGTAGCCGGAGTAGACTTTGCAACCAAACAAGTGAATAAAGGAGGGGTCTCCGTGCAGGTCGATCACTGCCACTTGAGGGTGGACAGGGAAAAGGCTCAAAGCAGAGGGCGATAGCCCATTCGAGGTCTTGCGGGGGCAGGAGGCAACAGCCTAAAGATGTTAGTCAGGGGGGCTGGAGCGATAGCACAGCAGGGACGGCGTTTGCCTGACAAGCAGCTGACCCGAGGTCGATTCCCAGCATCCCAGAGGGTCCCCCGAGCACCGCCAGGAGTCATTCGTGAGTTCGGAGCCAGGAGGGACCCCTGAGCACCAGTGGGTGGGAGGGAGAGAGGGAGGAAGGAAGGAAGGGAGGGAGGGAGGGAGGGAGGGAGGGAGGGAGGGAGGGAGGGAGGAAAGGAAGGAAGAAAGGAAAAAGAAGGAAGGAGAGGAAAAGGGAGGGAGGGGAGGAGGGAGGGCGGGAGGGACAGAGGAAGGAAGGGAGGGAGGGAGAAAGTGATGGAAGAAGGAAGGAAGGAAGGAAGGAAGGAAGGAAGGAAGGAAGGAAGGAAGGGGAAGGAAGGAAGGGGAGGGAAGGAAGGAAGGAAGGAAGGAAGGAAGGAAGGAAGGAAGGAAGTAGACAGAGAGAGGAAGGAAGGAAGGAAGGAAGGAAGGAAGGAAGGAAGGAGAAGGAAGGAAGGAAGGAAGGAAGGAAGGAAGGAAGGAAGGAAGGAAAGAAAGAAGGAAGGAAAGGAAGGGAGGGAGGTAAGAAGGAAGGGAAGGAGGAAGGGAAGGAGGAAGGGAGGAAGGAAGGAAGGAAGGAAAGAAGGAAGGAAGGAAGGAAAGGAGGGAGGGAGGGAGGGAGGGAGGGAGGGAGGGAGGAAAGAATGGAGGGAAGAAGGAAGGGAAGAAGGAGGAAGGGAGGGAGGGGGGAGGAAGGAAGGAAGGAAGGAAGGGAGGAAGGAAGGGAGGAAGTAAGGGAGGGAGGGAAGGAGGAAGGGAGGGAGTGAGAGAAGGAGGGAGGAAGGGAGGGAGGGAGGGAGGGAGGGAGGGAGGGAGGGAGGGAGGCAGAGGCAAAGGACCTGTGAGATTCCGGATGGGCGAGCCCAATCGGGAGCAGTGAACAGCAAAGGACCAGCTGGCACTTGAAAGAAAGAATTTCAGATCCCCAAGACCCTCACCGTCCTCCCAGGTCACATGCCGTCCTCACGGTCATCTCCTTTTCCGAAGAAAATGATCATATCCCCTGTCAGAAACACAGCTGGCCTCAGCACACACGTCCCCAAGGCTCCTGGTCCCTGCCTGCGCCCCTGTCCGGAGATGCCGCCGTTCTCGGTGACAAGCTCAGCTCTGTTCTCCAAAGCTCTGAACTGCCATCAATTTGGGGGCAACGACTGGTCTCCACTGCATCAACTCGCAGCCAATGGCCCGGGCAAGCAGGGCACCCGTGGCTTTCTCCGCACTACACACCAATTAGTTCCTCGTCTGTTCCCGGGCAATTTTCTGGTGTTTTCCCTCATTACACCTCGGGGGGCTGGTGCTGCGGGGGAGACGAGCAGGGAACAGATGCTGGGTTGGATGTGCTGGGGATCTGTCACGCACAGCCGCGTCGGGGGGGAAACTGAGAACCGGGGGGAGCCCCAGCCTGTGGCTTTTCACAGCTCCGACTCTTCCCAGGTTCCTTCGAGCCTCCGGGAAGTAGGAGACTATTTCTTTCAGCTATACCACAGAGGGGAGGGCGTTTGCCTTGCACGCGGCCAACCCGGGTTCGATTCCTCCGTTCCTCTCGGAGAGCCCGGCAAGCTACCGAGAGTATCTCGCCCACACGGCAGAGCCTGGCAAGCTCCCCGTGACGTATTCGATATGCCAGACACAGTAACAACAGGTCTCATGATGGAGACGTTACTGGGCCCGCTCGAGCAGATCGATGAACCACAGGAGGACAGTGCTTCAGTGCAAGTTTGATATTTGTAATGGTATTAATCACCCTCGATTAATATTATTGATTATATTGAATATTTGATACATTGATGTTAACTAGATTGTATTAATTGCAATCGTGTTGATTCTATTAATCATATTATTTATTATATGGATATTAAGGAATAGCAAATATTCATCGATATTGATATCTATGGGCTGGAGCACAGCGGGGAGGGAGTTTGCCTGGCACATGGCTGACCCGGGTTCGATACCTCCATCCCCCTCAGAGAGCCCGACAAGCTCCCAAGAGGATCCCGCCCACACAGTGGCAGAGCCTGGCAAGCTCCCCATGGCGTCTGCGAGATGCCAAACACAGTAACAACAAGTCTCACCATGGAGACGTTACTGGGCCCACTCGAGCAAATCGATGAACAACGGGAGGACAGTGTGTTTTTTTACTGACTTTATGATTGGTCTTACGTGATGATGAAGTCTGTGGGTTGCGGCTTCACGACCTAGTGATGTCATTGTGTTTCACAATGCGGGTGTTCTCAACCAAGCTCAATGATTATAACTCTCTGTCATTTCAGCATCTCACTGAATAGCAAATGCATATTGCAATATACTTCAAGAGTATATATGGAGGTAAAACAAAACACACCGTTGAATTCAATAAACTCTAACTTCAAAGCATAAAAAAAAACAATATATATGGAGGCCGGAGCAATAGGTCAGTGGGTAGGACGGTTGCCTGGCACGCAGCTAACCCAAGTTTGATCCCTGGCATCCCATAGGGTCCCCCAAGCACCGCCAAGAGTAATTCCTGAGGGCATGAGCCAGGAGTAAGCCCGGAGCATCGCTGGGTGTGACCCAAAAAGCAAAAATAAAAAAGAATACATATATATGGTCACAGTCCTCCCGTTGTTCATCGATTTGCTCGAGCGGGCCCAGTAACGTCTCCATCATGAGACTTGTTGTTACTGTGTTTGGCATCTCGAATACGTCACGGGGAGCTTGCTACGCTCTGCCGTGCAGGCGAAATACTCTTGGGAGCTTGCCGGCCTCTCCGAGAGGGGCGGAGGAATCGAACTTGGGTTGGCCATGTTGGCCACTTGTAAGGCAAATGCCCTACCACTGTGCTATCGCTCCAGCCCATATATATATATATATATATACATATATATATATATACACACACACACATATATATGTATATATATATATATATCACTATCACGATCATCCTGTTGTTCGTCGATTGCCTCGAGCAAGCACCAGTAACGTCTCCGTCGTCCTAGCCCTGAGACCAAAAAGTGCCACATTCAAGGCTCTTTCAGGGTTAGGAGAATGAGACCCACCATTGTTATTGGTATTTGGTACATTGGATACATATATTATATATATACATATATATACATACATTTACATATATAGACATATATACATATACGCAGCCAACCTGGTTCAATTCCTAGCATCCAATATGGTTCCCTGATCACCACCAGGAGTAATTCCTGAGTGCAGAGCCAGGAGGAATCCCTGAGCATCACCCAGTATGACCCAAAAAGCAAAAAAAAAAAAAAGTGAAAAAAGAATATATATATATATATATATATATATATAGAGAGAGAGAGAGAGAGAGAGAGAGCATTCTATAATGCTATTCGGGTCTCCCAAAGAGGAATTGAAAGAGCTATGCTTGGAATATCACGTTTTACTCAAATGAGAGAAAGAATCCGGAGTTCTGACATCTGTCGACGATCAAGGATCAGGGACGCTGTCTCGTTTGCCAAGGTGTCGAAAATCAGATGGGCTGGTCACGTAATGAGATTTAAAGACGACCGCTGGACTAGAGCTGTTACCGACTGGATTCCACGGGATGTCAAGAGACCGCGTGGCCGCCCACCTACCAGATGGTCAGACTTCTTCGTCAAGATCATGAACGATCGGTTTGAGGCTCTTCATGTTCCCGGAGCGAACAGATGCCATTGGGCTACACTAGCACGCGACAGGAATGAATGGAGACATTACTGGCACCCGCTCTAGCAAATCGACGATTAACGGGAAGTCAAGTGATCAAGTGATAAAAAGTAAAGGTAAAGGCCCTCCCGTTGATCGTCAATTTGCTCGAGCGGGCCCAGTAACGTCTCCATTGGAGACTTTGTTGTTACTGTGTCTGGCATATCGAATACTCTCGGTAGCTTGCCGGGCTCTCCGAAATCAAGGGACGGCGTTAGAACACTGCATGACCGAAACCCAAGCATGAACAGCTTTGAAACTATATATGTCACGGTGACTCAATTAAAGTACTACTACTCCTAATAATAATAATAAAACAAAAATGCACCTAGAGTGTCCTTAATGCCGAATTTCATGGCAATGCATGATCCCGTTGCTGTCTCCTCTGCCTTCCTTGTCTTCGTCGTTGAAAGTTCTGTTCCTGACGTGCTCATCACCGCCTGCAAACCCTCCGGAGGAATCCACCTCGTGATAAGCCAGGAGCTGGAGCGATAGCCCAACGGGGAGGGTGTTGCCTGGCACAGCAGCTGACCCGGGTTCGATTCCCAGCATCCCATAGGGTCCCCCGAGCACCGCCAGGAGTGACTCCTGAGTGCAGAGCCAGGAGGAACCCCTGAGCATCGCCGGGTGGGACCCAAAAAAGCAAAAAAAATGAAAAAGAAGGACAAGTCAGTGGAACTGCATACCCAGAGAGTGAGTGAAGGGATTTGTGGACCCAGAGACGTATTGGATTTTTACAAGGTTTGAGGAGGAGAGAAGGGACAGGTACCCCAAGGTCGCAACTTCTCTGCAGAGCTCCTCTCCAATGCCCCTGGCACCCATGATTATACTCAATACAGAGGTGTGCACACACACACATACACAAACACACACCCCAAAGAGCAATGCCCACCACCCTCCCTGCCCCATGTCCCGACACAGGAAATTGTTTTCATCCTCATTGGCCTCTTGCTACTGGGTACAGACAGGAGAGTCTGTCTCTGCAGCTACATGGCAAGCATTGAGTGTCAGAAAGCAAGGCTGTGCTGGATAGATGGTTCTCCCCAAATTCCCCCTGGATGGATGGATGGATGGATGGATGGATGGATGGATCGATCAATCAATGGATGGATGGATCGATGGATGGATGGATCAATGGTTCTTCCCCCAAGTCTCCCATGGATGGATGGAAGGATGGATGGATGGATGGATGCATGGAGGATGGATGGATGCATGGATGGATGGATGGATGGCTCTCCCCAAATTCCCCCTGGATGCATGGATGGATGGATGGATGGATGTGTGGATGGATGGATGGATGCATGTATGGATGGCGGGATGGGTGGGTGGATGGATGGATGGATGGATCAATGGATCAATGGTTCTTCCCCCAAATCCCCCATGGATGGATGGAAGGATGGATGGATGGATGCATGGATGGATGGATGGATGGATGGATGGGTGGATGGATCAATGGATCAATGTTTCTTCCCCCAAATCCCCCATGGATGGATGGATGGATGGATGGATCGATGGATCGATGGATCAATGGTTCTTCCCCCAAATCCTCCCTGAATGGATGGATGGATGGATCGATTGATCAATGGTTCTTCCCCCAAATCCCCTCTGGATGGATGGTTCGCACCCCAAATTCCCCCTGGATGGATGGATGAATGGATGGATAGATGGATGAATGGATGGATCAATGGTTCTTCCCCCAAGTCCCCCCTGGATGGATAGATGGCTCTCTCCATGATGGATCGATGGATGGATCGATGGATGGATGGATGGATCGATGGATGAATGGTTCTTCCCCCAAACCCCCCCCCCCGGATGGATGGGTGGCTCTCCCCAAATTCCCCATGGATGATGGATGGATGGATGGCTCTCCCCCCTAATTCCCCCTGGATGGGTGGATGGCTCTTTTCCCCAAGTCCCCCCTGGCTTGGGGAAAAGTGGGTATGGGGGAGCTGTGATCTCCTGGTGCCTTTTGTGCCTCTCATTATGCCTCTTTGTCGGCTTCTGAAGAGCCCGCCTGCTCCTGGACCTCGGAGCGAATGCAGTTCCAGAATCCATGAGATTCCATTTCTTAAATGTCACTTCATGGGGAAAGAGTGCTCTTCGACACCAGAGCATCTAAAACTCACACATGATGGAGAGTGTTCAAATCAGAAGGAAAAAAAGATCCCTCCAAAACAAAACAAAACAAAAAAGCAACAGACCCAGGAATTATGAACCTTCCCTATAATCACCTTAATCGCAAGAGAGTTGCAGGATGAACTCACCAACTGGCAGAAAGATGGCAAGTGTTCTTTTGCCTTGCAATAATGATACAATCAGGGCCCCAAAAAAAGAAAAATCAATGGAAGTGTACTCTGGAAACGACTATTATCGCAAGGAGCCACCGGTTTTCTCCAAATATTAGGGACATTCAATAGTCTGCCCAAGACAACATGGAAAAGAAATGTTGGCACCCAGCAAGTAACTCCTAAGTATCAACAAATGAAGCTATTACAGGTCCAGCAGGCGTAAAGAAAGAGCATATTGTCGGGAGTGGACAAATATCCTAATACTTTCACTGCATCTCAAGACTCCATCATCACCCACCATCCCCTGCGATAGGGCCAACGTGCTTCGGAGTGTGTGCATTGGGAGAATAGAATTCTAGTAGATGGCAAACGGGATGGAATTAAAATGCACGGGGTGGCCACGAGCAAGGCAGAGAGAATTCTCTTCTTTAGAGAACCGTGTTCCTAAATGAATCCAACAGGGAGTGATTCATACTCATAGTGGAACTGCATTCTTCTCAACCCTTAATGAGATTATTGTTCTGTTGGTAAAGAAAAAAAAAATCTTTTCAGCTGCAGAGAGAGACACATCTTATCCCAAATCCAATTCCATTTTCACCGTGCTCAGAACTGAATGCGTGCTGATTGAATTTGGTCCACTACTAAATTCTTTTCAATTACTCCGTGTCAGGGAGATGTCTGTTTGGTAATCTCGCCACGTTGCATTTACTTAGGGGCTATGTCTATAGAACGCGGAACATTCGAGTGACAGAAGAAAAAATGGGGATGCTTCTTTATTTTCAGAGCCTTGCCTGATACTGCTTCAAAGTTTTCCACTCGGCACATGGCTCGATTTTTTTTTTTAATTTTTATTAGTGAAACACCATGGGGTACAGTTGTAGACTTAGAAATTTTTTTTTCTTTTTGTGTCACACCCGGCGATGTACAGGGGTTACTCCTGGCTCATGCACTCAGGAATTACTCCTAGCGGTGCTCAGGAGACCCTATGGGATGCTGGGAATCGAACCTGGGTCAGCCGCATGCAAGGCAAACGCCCTACCTGTTGTGCTATCGCTCCAGCCTCTAGACTTACAAATTTTTGTGCTTGGGTTTCAGTTATACAATGATCAAGTACCCATCCCTCCACCAGTGCCCATTTTCCACCACCACGGGTCCCAGTATCCCTCCCACCCCCCATCCCTCCCATCCCACCCTGCCTCTGTGCCAGGGCATTCCCTTTTGTTCTCTCTCTTCTTTTGGGTACTGTGTTTTGCAAGAGAGGCATTGAGTGGCAATCACGTTTGGTCTATAGTCTACTTTCAGCATGCTTCTCCCATCTGGGAGGATCCTCCCAACACCCTTTATTTGGTGCTCCCTTCTCTATCTGAGCTCCCTTTTCCCCTAACACGTGTGGCTGGCCTCAAGCCATGGAGCAAAATTCCTGGTATTAATCTCGGCCACTCTTGGGTGTTAGTCTCCTATTTTGTTACTTTATGTTCCCCAGATGAACGCAATCTTTCTATGTCGATCCCTCTCTTTCTGAGTCATTTACTTGCCGATGTGTTGCGACTGCTTGCATAGAACTGGCCTGCTGGTGATGTGACCAGAAAAAGGGAACTTCTCACTCTCTCTGTGTCACTCTCTCTCTATCTTTCTCTCTCTCTCTCTCTCTCACACACACACACACGATCTTGTCTTTAGAGGTGCAAAGCTCTATGCCAATGAATTTTAATGCTTCCTTGAGGAAGAATGTCTATAAATCACACACGATGTTAAAAAGCCACCTGAGAACTCAAAATGCAAAATAGAAAAGCAGAGAAAAAAAAAGCCTGACTCCAACAATCCTCGACACAAACAAGACAAGATCTTCCGTGGAACATCTCTGGGGCGGAGCTCCCATTTCTTATCTGGGCCCCAGCAAGACCATACGGATTGGTCCTACGCCATCTGCGTACACATGATTCACCTCTGGTATCATGGAACAACATCCTGGCTCCAATTTTCCAGCATGATTTGGCAGTGCAGTTACAGGCAGGGCAGTAGTCTTCTAGAAGTGGTACCCAAGCCTCCGTACATCCTATGGATCCATGCCCTAACATGGCCAGCATGTGCCCATTTCATACATGAACAGCAGAGACGAGATGAACCCAGCCCTTACCCCACCGCCCCTCCATTCATAGAGGGACCCCCAGGATCCATCTTTTAATCCCACAGGAAGCAAAGTGATGGTACCACTGCCTTGCATGGAGACGGCCGACCTGGAGTCGGTTTGCTGGCACCCCGTGGGTTCCTCCAAGGACCCTCCATCAGGAGGGATCTCCGAGCACGGAGCCAGGAGTCAGCTCTGAGCACCGCCAGAAATGGCTTCAAAATAAACAAACAGCAAAAGAAAACAAGAAGCTGTGAATTGGCTGAAGGAGGCAGAGCACGGTGGAGCCCAAACAGAGGAGATGGTAAGACGGAACGTGATGAAGAAAAGGAATGAGACATGCACGGAGCTTGTTCCCAGTCGGGGGCTGAATGGCCACTGCAGACACTTAGGGCGACCGTGGCATCCTGAGTAGCAGACACGACTGAGACTCAAGAGGACCGTTTGGGTGCTTGGCTGGACATCATTCTTAGGGTAGAGAGAAGGCAGGTTTTGCTAGAGGTCACTCAAGGACAGGGCCTCTTCTGGGGCTAGTCCTGGACCCCTGGCTGCAGGGAATATGGAAAGTGTTCTCTGGAAACATCCCCCGATTCTCCGAGGAGGGCCCTTCAGTAGGATTAGCACTCGGGAAAGAGAGACGTGGAGAGATTGAGGATTCCCGCCCTCTGCCAAGTATCAACATCAAGACCACTGCAGGATGTCAGCTAATGAGAGAGAGGGACAGAGAGAGAGAGGGAGGGAGGGAAGAGAGAGAAAGAAAGAGAGAAAGAGGGAGGGAGGGACAGAGAGAGAATGAGGGAGGGAAGGAGGGAGGGAGGGAGGGAGGGAGGGAGGGAGGGAGGGAGGGAGATACAGAGAGAGAAAGAGAGGAAGGGAGACAGAGGGATGGAGAGAGAGTGAGAGAGGGAGGGAGGGAAGAGAGAGAAAGAAAGAGAGAAAGAGGGAGGGAGGGACAGAGAGAGAATGAGGGAGGGAAGGAGGGATGGAGGGAGGGAGGGAGGGAGGGAGGGAGATACAGAGAGAGAAAGAGAGGAAGGGAGACAGAGATGGAGGGAGAGAGGGAGAAAGGGAAAGAGAAAGAGAGGAAAGGAGAGAGAGGGAGAGGAAGGGAGGAAGAGGGACAGAGAGGGAGGGAGAAAGGGAGAGAGAGGAAGAGAGAGGGAGAAAAAGCAGGAGGAGAAAGAGACAGGGAGGGAGAGAGGGAGAGAGAGAAAGAGGGATGGAGGAAGAGGGAGAGAGAGGGAGGGAGAAAGACAGAGAGGGAGGGAGGGAGAGAGAGGGAGGGACAAAGAGAGGAGAAAGAGGCAGGGAGAGAGGGAGAGAAAGAAGGATGGAGGAAGAGGGAGAGAGGGAGGGAGAAAGAAAGGTAGGGAGAAAGAGAGGAAGGGAGAAAGAGATGGAGGGAGAGAGAGGGAGAGAAAAGAGAGGGAGAGAAGGATGGAGGGAGGGAGGAAGAGAGAGAGGAGCGGCACCCCAGAATGACCCAGAAGGATGAGCCAAGGGTTTCCTCCATGCCCCTCCCACCCAAGGTCATGCAGGGAAGCACCACAGTGAGTCTGAGAGCCCCCGCAGTGGGTGGGGGTGTTCCAAGGCTCTCAAGGAACTGCTTTGTTTTCGGCTGTGCTCTGAATGCCAAGTGCCAGGAAAGGTCGGCCACACCCCTCTGCATGCCAGGGATTCAAGCAGTGACAGTCCCCGAGAACAGATCGGTGAAAGGACAGCTGTGAAGGTCAGGCTGTTTCAGGAAGGCCCCGGGCTGGGCTGCTCAGGGACGGGGGGCGAGGAGATGGCCCCTCAATCCTCCGCCTTCCGCCTTCCCAGAAGACCACCCTCCCGTCTTCCTTGCTTCGATTCATTCCGCCTTTCTGAATCTTTGCACTCCCTCCCAGGGCCTTGGCGAATTAGATGCTGGCCAGAGAGGAAAAATAGGATGGATTCACCTCTCCCAGCCCACACTCTAAACAACCGGATGGAACTGCATCCATGGACGACTGCAGTACCCAAACCCTGAGGGTGGACGTCTAAGGGACTAGGAATCAGAGCAAGTTTGCAAAGTCCCTGCAAGGCTGCTGGGAACAAGGGATTCTGGGTTCTGCGGCCGTCCCAGTCTCGGAAGTATACCTGGTCCCTCGTAAGTGCTCAGGTGGGTTTTGGGAGTAGGGGTCGAGTCATGTGTGCTCATTACTCGCCTGATCGTGAAGGAGAAGAGAACCTACCAGCTGGCTCCCTCTCCCAGCCATCTGGTCTACCCAACCCACCAGAAGCAGAAACCCAGTGATTCGGCTGAGCCCATCAGAAATCTTGCCTAAAATTTTTGGTGAGGAAGAAAAGGAGATTGACCCGTTCTGGGGATGCTGAGAATGACCGCATGGGACTATGAGCAACTGAAGGGAACGCCTTTGTACCCACGTGGACGAGAAGCCCATTTCCAGGGACAAGCCCAGAGCCAGGCAAGGAAAAGTTGGTTGCCAATTAAGCAGATGCACCTGGTGTTATGTACAGCGTACCTGGAGCTGTCCAAACAATGTTGTGTATTGGAACAGTCTAAGAGTAATAGAGAAGGAGGAGGAGGAGGAGGAGGAGGAGGAGGAAGAGGAGGAGGAGGAGGAGGAAGAGGAGGAGGAGGAAGAGGAGGAGGAGGAGGAGGAGGAGAAGGATAAGGAGAAGGAGAAGGAGGAGAACAAGAAGAGGAGGAGGAGGAGGAGGTGGTGGAGAAGGAGAAGGAGAAGGAGAAGGAGAAGGAGGAGGAGGAAGAGAAGGAGAAGGAGAAGGAGAAGGAGGAGAAGAAGGAGAAGGAGGAGGAGAAGGAGAAGGAGGAGGAGAAGGAGAAGGAGGAGGAGAAGGAGAAGGAGAAGGAGGAGGAGGAGAACAAGAAGAGGAGGAGGAGGAGGAAAAGGAGGAGGAGGAGGAGAAGGAGGAGAAGGAGAAGGAGAAGGAGAAGGAGAAGGAGGAGGAGGAGATGGAGGAGAAGGAGAAGGAGAAGGAGGAGAAGGAGATGGAGGAGAAGGAGAAGGAGAAGGAGAAGGAGAAGGAGGAGGAGGAGGAGGAGGAGGAGGAGAACAAGAAGAGGAGAAGGAGGAGATGGAGAAAAAGGAGGAGAAGGAGAAGAAAAGAAGAGGAAAAAGAAGAAGAAGAGGAGGAAAAAGAAGAAGAAGAAGAAGAGGAAAATGAAGAAGAAGAAGAAGAAGAAGAAGAAGAAGAAGAAGAAGAAGAAGAAGAAGAAGAAGAGGAGGAGGAGGAGGAGGAGGAGGAGGAGGAGGAGATCTAGAATTATCTGTAATTGATCTACCATTGTCTCTACAGCTGGGAGTTGCACAGAAGCGATCTAGTACACATCCAACGTTGTTTAGAGGAGATGTAGTATAACCGGGCTGGAGTGATCGCACAGCAGGTAGGGCGTTTGCCTTGCATGCGGCCAACATGGCCAGCTCGGGTTCGATTCCTCCGCCCCTCTCAGAGAGCCTGGCAAGCTACCGAGAGTATCTCACCCGCCCGGCAGAGCCTGGCAAGCTCCCCGTGAGGTATTCGATCTGCCAGACACAGTAACAACAAAGTCTCCAGTGGAGACGTTACTGGGCCCGCTCGAGCAAATCGATGAACAACGGGGTGGGGACAACAGTGTAACTGGTCATCTACATCCCTCGTGATGCTCTATGCAGCCCAGAAGACAGCGGGAATATCTCATTTGTCAGCCTGGCTTGTCCAACTTGTACCGGATCAACCTTCCCAGATAAATCCGGCATTCCTCTTCGAAAGTCATTGAGTCCTTTGTATCTCTCTCTTCCTCCCTTCTCTTTTTCCCTCCTTTTCCAGACGTCCCTCACGCCACACTCCACTTTCTGCCTTTCTATCAAGGCATATCTATACCCAGAATATTGATCCTATCTCCTACCATTAGGAGACAACGGGACCTGTCCGTAGAGCCTGCGCAAGTTGTCTCCTTCTGAAGAGATTTGAGCCACCATCACAAGACAAGCAGGACCAGCCAAGGCCATGAGTCCATCAGTCTCCCAGACAGCGGACGGGGGAACTCAGAATCCATAACTAAATCAAGAATCGGGCAGGTCAAAGTTCGTGATGGGAAAACACGCTGAAAGTTCCTTCCTTTAGACCCTCGCGTCCACTTCGGTGAGCAAAGTCCACTCTGACGAGAGCTCACTCATGGCTTGCAGTGACACACGCTGACAATCGTTTCGATGGGGAATGACCACAGAAAGCCTCGTGGCCCGAGACTTAGCAAATAAATGTCTAATCGGTTCCTTCATGCGAGTTACTTTTCAATTCAAAAAATCTGTCGCCGCGGGCTGGAGCGATAGCACGGTGGGGAGGGCGCTTGCCTGGCACGTGGCCAACCCGGGTTCGATCCCCAGCATCCCATAGGGTCCCCCGAGCACCACCGGGAGTGATTCCTGAGTGCAGAGCCAGGAGGAAGCCCTGAGCATCACCTAGTGTGACCCAAAAAGCAAAAGAAAGGAAGGAGGGAAGGAGGGAGGGAAGGAAGGAAGGAAGGAAGGAAGGAAGGAAGGAAGGAAGGAAGGAAGGAAGGTCCATACAGATCCCAACATCACAGGAAAGAGAAAGAAAGAAAGAAAGAAAGAAAGAAAGAAAGAAAGAAAGAAAGAAAGAAGAGATAGGAAGGAAGGAAGGAAGGAAGGAAGGAAGGAAGGAAGGAAGAGATAGGAAGGAAAGAAGGAAGGAAGAAGAAAGAAAGAAAGAAAGAAAGAGAAAAAAGGAAGGAAGGATGAAAGAAAGAAACAAAGAAAGAAAGAAAGAAAGAAAGAAAGAAAGAAGAGATAGGAAGGAAGGAAGGAAGGAAGGAAGGAAGAGATAGGAAGGAAAGAAGGAAGGAAGAAGAAAGAAAGAAAGAAAGAAAGAGAAAAAAGGAAGGAAGGATGAAAGAAAGAAACAAAGAAAGAAAGAAAGAAAGAAAGAAAGAGAGAAAGAGAGAGAAAGAAGAGATAGGAAGGAAGGAAGGAAGGAAGGAAGGAAGGAAGGAAGGAAGGAAGGAAGGTCCATACAGATCCCAACATCACAGGAAACAGAAAGAAAGAAAGAAAGAAAGAAAGAAAGAAAGAAGAGATAGGAAGGAAGGAAGGAAGGAAGGAAGGAAGGAAGGAAGGAAAAGAAGGAAGAGATAGGAAGGGAGAGATAGGAAGAAAAGAAGGAAGAAAGAAAGAAAGAAAGAAAGAAAGGATGAAAGAAAGACAGAAAGAAAGAAAGAAAGAAAGAAAGAAAGAAAGAAAGAGAGAGAGAGAGAAAGAAGTGATAGGAAGGAAGGAAGGAAGGAAGGGAGGGAAGAGATAGGAAGGAAGGGAGAGATAGGAAGGAAAGAAGGAAGGAAGAAGAAAGAAAGGAAGGAAGGAAGGAAGGAAGGAAAGAAGGAAAGAAGGAAGGAAGGGAAGGAAGAGATAGGAAGGAAGGGAGAGATAGGAAGGAAAGAAGGAAGAAGAAAGAAAGAAAGAAAGAAAGAAAGAAAGAAAGGAAGGAAGAAGAAAGGAAGGAAGGAAGGAAGGAAGGAAGGAAGGAAGGAAGGAAGGAAAGAAGGAAAGAAGGAAGGAAGGGAAGGAAGAGATAGGAAGGAAGGGAGAGATAGGAAGGAAAGAAGGAAGAAGAAAGAAAGAAAGAAAGAAAGAAAGAAAGAAAGAAAGAAAGGAAGGGAGAGGAGAGGAGAGGAGAGGAGAGGAGAGGAGAGGAGAGGAGAGGAGAGGAGAGGAGAGGAGAGGAGAGGAGAGGAGAGGAGAGGAGAGGAGAGGAGAGGAGAGGAGAGGAGAGGAGAGGAGAGGAGAGGAGAGGAGAGGAGAGGAGAGGAGAGGAGAGGAGAGGAGAGGAGAGGAGAGGAGAGGAGAGGAGAGGAGAGGAGAGGAGAGGAGAGGAGAGGAGAGGAGAGGAGAGGAGAGGAGAGGAGAGGAGAGGAGAGGAGAGGAGAGGACCAAATCCCTGACACAATGGGTGGAGAGGCATTGCTCACAGATGTACCAACACACAGTTCCCAAAGAGCCACCAGCTCAAGTGCAGTATCCCCAGGTTATTAAGGACGGATTCTACCACATCACCCCCTCGCAGGACAGTTAGACCCAAACAGCGCCCTGAAACCCTCAAACTCGCTTGCTTGTCTTCCTGTTCCCAAGAAGTAGCGTCTTTCCCAAGTTCTCCATTCCGGATTCCCTGCTGCATACTGGACCCCCGAGCACGCCATGTGTCGTGTCTGATGTCTCGGGACAAAGGCAGCTCACGGATGGGTCTATCCTCAGTGCCTTTGAGGACGTTGCTGTTGGGTCCAACCTCTCACCTGTGCAAGACTCTGCTCGGACGTGACTTCACCATCCCGACGGGCAGCGGAGGAAGGTTCACGCTCGCTCGGGAGAGGTTGGAGAGATGTCGATCCACTCTGCCCTTCCTCCCCCAGATTTCCTTCCCCACCCACTTTGCTCTGTGTGCCCTGCATCTTGCATTTGCAGAGCTCATCGTGACCGAGAGCCCCGTGCGCTGGGTATGTGTGTGGGTATGTGTGTGTGTGTGTGTCTGTGTGTGTGTGTGTGTGTGTGCGTTCATTATAACGAGGCGGGTAGGATACAGAGATGCCACCCCAGATTCCACGGCCTCTTTGGGCTTCTTTTCTCTGGACATACTCTGCGATCTCACTCACAGGCAACCCTGCCCTGCCTGACGTGTCACGGTACCCTCCATGGACAGCTGCTGAGGGAAAGGACCATATGGCCAGTGATCTGGGCGCCCTGGAGGTCAGCCTGGGAGGAAACTGCGCACGACCCTGTGTAGATATCTAGTTAACTGCCGGGAGACTCTTTCTGCACACCGTTTTCCAAGGTGAGGTGGCGACCAAGACAGGTCTCCATCCAACGTTACCCAAGGACTGGAGCGATAGTACACCGGAGAGGGCGTTTGCCTTGCATGCAGTTGAGATGTATTTAATCCCCGGCATCCCATTATGGTTCCCTGAGCACCGCCAGGAGCAATTCCTAACTGCACAGCCAGGAGGAACCTCTGAGCATCGCTGGATGTGACCCAAAAAGCAAAAATAAAAACAGTTACCCAAAAGTTAGAGGTACAGTGATAGTCCAGAGTGAGCAGGGTTTTTGCGTTGCATGTGACCAAGCCAGATTCCATCCCTGGGAGCCCGCCAGGAATGATCCCTGAGCACAGAGCCAGGACTAAGGAAGCCGTGAGCCCCCGCTGGGTGTGACCCCCAACAGAAAAACAAACACGTGACCCTCCCAAGGACACTTCTGGTTTTCTGCCTGGAGGTCTGATCTTGGAGACAACTGTCCGGGTTCCAGGCAAAGGCGGGTGAGCTCGTTCCCCTGGAGGGGAAATTTGATTCTAGGGAAATAATGTTGTCGGACACCCTCACGGATGCAGACAGTTCCAACCAGTGACCTTGGAGGGTCGCGCGGACACCAGTGGAACACTGCGCCCCGTGGTTTCACCGAAAAAAGAAGAATAAGACCCTTTTGGACAAGCGACCACACACCGCTTCATGACAGACTCAGTTCCAGCTCACGATCCCACCACTTCCAGCCCTGTCACGGGTGCTCTTGCATTTGCAACAAAAGTCAGGTGCAGTGTCTCCTGGCCACGAAGAGACGGGACACTTTGACCATTTCAGGAAGGAAAATGACTCGCTTATCTCGGCGGGAAACCAGCCGCCCGGTTACGCTCAAGGCTCCAACAGGAAAAACACAGTCACACCCGAAAGCAACCGACACAGCCCAGGAGCCTGGAGGATGCTCGCAGGTGTGCCTGGATATTACGGTCCAGAGATGTCTACGTAACCATCACTCGAGAAACGGTGCTGGACTAACTAACGGTTGCCGAATAACATAAGCTATTATTATCATCGCAGGCTCTAAAGAGGTTCCTCTAAAGAGATTCCGGTGCGATGCAGAGCCGGGAGGGAATAGCCAAATATTAACCTGCCTTTTTCTGGTTGTTTCAAAGTACAAACGGACGGAAGGAAGACTCGGCACCGTGTGAGAGCCAACCGCCCTTCTCGGGCGAACACCATCGACACGAGGCGGCATCCGACCGGGTACTCACCGTCCTCCGTGGGCACGTAGATGTTCAGGTACAGGCAGTCCTCGTTCTGGTCCTGGACGTACGTCATTAAGGTGTCCAGGTTGGCAGTGAACCAGATGGGCAGCATGTCGTGCAAGAGAGAGCGCTCGTCCAGGTGCTGGGGGCACACGGAGGGGAACTGCGTGGCGTTACGGACGCCGGTCCAGGAGGACGGGGGTTCGGGGGGCTGGAAGCGCCTCTCCCCGGTGGGCGGGGAGGCGTAGGGCACGCCCAGGTACTGCTCCACCGGGCCCAGGATCTCGTTGGGCAGCGGCGTGCGGAGTCCCCGGATCTTGCCGTAGTTGGTGTTGACCACGGGGTACTGCGCCTGGCCGTCGAGGAGCGTGAACTTGATGGCCAGGGCCGTGAGCCACAGGAGAACGTTGCAGTTGAGCATGACGCAGAGTGGGGTGAAGACCAGCGGCACCCATAACAAGCCCTTGGGCGTCGACATGGTCAGGGCCACATCTGCGGGCCTCGGGGCGGGCGGCGACTCCGGCTCGCGACACAGTGGCCGGTTCCGCGCAGGCTCAGACACAGAGCCCACGGTCAGGGCCGGACCCAGACGTGAAGTTCGTGGGGGCCCATGGCGTGGGGGCGGGGAGGGTGGGCCGCAGCCCAGCGCTCAGGCCAACTCCGGCTCCGGGGATGGGGGGACGGTCCACGGCGTCCCACGCACGCCCGCACGCACGCAGGCACGAGGGTCCTCACAGCTGGGCCACGGGCCGGAGCTCGTCCTGGGGGAGAGAGAACAGAGACGGGGCTGAGGAGTGGCGTGAAGGGAGCTCGGGGGACGCGCCCCGTCCCCCCTCCACGCCCCGGGTCCCGGAGGCACGCGAGGAGATGCACGCGGGGAGGTCAAGGCCACCCTGGACCCCGGTGTTGAGAGAGAAGGACGGAGAGGGGTGGACGGAAGTGGACCGTGGTGGATGGAAGTGGACGGTGGGGGAGGGAAGTGGACAGTGGTGGAGAGAAGTGGACAGTGGTAGTGGGAAGTGGACAGTGGTGGACGGAAGTGGACAGTGGTGGAGGGGAGTGGACAGTGGTGCAGGGGAGTGGACAGTGGTGGAAGGGAGTGGACAGTGGTGCAGGAGAGTGGACACTGGTAGTACGAAATGGACAGTGGTGGATGGAATTGGACAGTGGTGGAAAGAAGTGGACAGTGGTGGAGGGAAGTGGACAGTGCTGAAAAGAAGTGGACAGTGATGGAGGAGAGTGGACACTGGTGGAAATAAGTGGACAGTGGTTAAGGGAAGTGGACACTGGTGGACAGAAGTGGACATTGGTGAAGGGATGTGGACAGTGGTGCAGGGAAGTGAACACTGGTGGTGGGAAGTGGACAGTGCTGGACAGAAGTGGACGGTGGTGGAGTGAAGTGGACAGTGATGGTGGGAAGTGGACACTGGTGGAAAGTGGACAGTGGTGGACAAAAGTGGACAGTGGTGGAGAGCCGTGGACGGTGGTGGAGGGAAGTGGATAGTGGTGGAAGGAAGTGGACAGTGGTGGACAGAAGTGGGCACTGGTGGATGGACGTGGACAGTGGTGGACAGAAGTGGGCAGTGGTGGAAGGAAGTGGACAGTGGTAGACGGAAGTGGATAGTGGTGGAGGGACGTGGATAGTGGTGGTGGGAAATGGACAGTGGTAGAGAGAAGTGGACAGTGGTAGTACGAACTGGACAGGGGTGGAAATGAGTGGACAGTGTTGGAGGGGAGTGGACACTGGTGGAGGGAAGTGGACCGTGGTGGAGAGAAGTGGACAGAGGTGGAAATAAGTGGATAGTGGCTGAGGGAAGTGGACACTGGTGGACGGAAGTGGACACGGGTGAAGGGACATGGACAATGGTGCAGGGAAGTGAACACTGGTGGTGGGAAGTGGACAGTGCTGGGAAGAAGTGGACAGTGGTGGACGGAAGTGGACAGCGGTGGAGGGGAGTGGACACTGGTGCTGAGCTTGGTGTCCAAACATTACATATCAACAACTTTGTAAACCACAGTTAATTTAAAAAAAAAAACATTCCAGCAAACTCTGTGGGACGTGGCACGTCTGATCCGGAACACAGCACGGGCCAGCGGCTGCCCGCTGGGCCAGGCAACAGGGGTCAGAGGGAGGACGGGTCGGACAGGACACAGTGTCCACCCAGGGTCTACACGCAGCATCCGGCAGAGCCACACCACAACCATGGCGAGGGGCAGGAGGAAAAAGTTCCCTGTGTCCACGCCGCAAAGCCTGTCCTGTCCCCAGCAGGAGGAGTCAGCGGCATCGGCAGTGAGTGGCCTCCGAGCAGACCCTCGTTCACTGTGACATTGTCATCGCGCTCTGGGGGATTCAAAGATCGCAAGCACAGGCGCCAATATTACAATCGAATCGTACAACAATTCAGATATTACAACCCCCGGGACAGTCCGGGACGGGGGGCTGGATGGGGCCACGATTTCCCGCCCGTGACACGCTCAAGCCCAAAGCCTCCAAGTCTTTCCCACCCGTCTGAGCCCCCAACAGAGGGGCAATCACAAGCAGCCAGGGACTCCACTCAGCCCTACACCGTGTCTCTTCTTTACGGACACAGTTCAACTCCGGACACAGTTCAACTCCGACAAGGTACTTGCTTTCCCTCTCTTTTTTTTTATTTCACCAGTGCTGGCTTTAAATATTTGGTACCCGGGCCAGCGGGATAGGGCAGTTGCCTTGTGCACAGCCTCTCTGCCCCGCCAGGATGGTCCTGGAGCATCGTCGAAGGTGGCCCCAATCCCCACCCCTGCAAACTGAAAGAAAATAAATATTTCCTGCTCTCCAGGAACTGTGTCCGGAGAAGATACAAGAATCAGAAGCCAGGGGCCAGAGGGATAGGACAGAAAGGAAGGTGCTTACGCTGGTCACAGCCAGGCTGGGTTCAAGCCCTGGCACTCCATACAGTCCCCATGTGTGTGTGTATGTCGGTGTGTGTGTGTGTCAGTGTGTGTGTGTCGGTGTGTGTGTGTGTGTGTGTCGGTGTGTGTGTGTGTGTGTGTGTGTGTGTGTGTGTGTGGAGGGGGAGGGTAATGCTCATGTTCAGCCCGTCTCATGCCTCACCACAGCCTGGGTTCAATCCCCAGCATCCCATATGATCCCCGTGTGTGTGTGTGTGTGTGTGTGTGTGTGTGTGTCTGCAGGTGTGTGTAGGGGGAGGGTGTGTTCATATTTCAGCTCCATCACATGCCTCGTCATATCTGGACACACACACCCTCCCCGGGAACATTGGAACGATGCCCGGTTGGAGCACGGCTCCAGCAGAGAGGAGAGATCCAACCCGCCTTTGTGGTACCAACAAAACAAGTCTCCCGGGCAATTAATACAAGTGAGACTTCAAACACCTCTCCCGAGTTCCCAGTTCCCGGTATCAACGAGCAAACTCCTTCCCCAACACACCATCCTCACATGCTTCAGGGAAAGAGAGAAATATGAGGGCTGGAGCGATAGCCCAGCAGGGAGGGCGTTTGCCTTGCATGTGGCGAACCCGGGTTCGATTCCCAGCATCCCCTAGGGCACCGCCGGGAGTCATTCCTGAGTGCAGAGCCAGGAGGAAGCCCTGAGCATCGCCAGGTGGGACCCGAAAACAAAGGCAAAAACCAAAAAAAAGTGAAATAGATTCCAGAACCTTCCAGAATCTTCCAGAACATTCCAGTCTTGGGGGCTGGAGGGAGATAAGGAAGAACGAGTGTGTGCCTAGAACTGAACGTGGCTTCCCGACGTGAATCGTTGACACCCCACGCGAAATGCATCACCCAAAGCCAAGCACGTCAGCCCTGCGGATTGATTCTCCCTGAGCTCGCTGGGTGGAACCTCCCTGCAACTGACCCTGAGTCTCAGGCTCCTTGTGGAAGAGGAGCACCCGATGGGACACTCAACTAGCACCCAAGAAGAGTAGAGATCAGTACCAGGAGGGTCATTCTAATGGCCTGGAAGCCGGCCTCGCATGCGGGGGGCGGAAAAGGCAGCTCAGATAGAGAAGGGAGCACCAAGCAAAGGGTGCTGGGAGGACCCGCTCAGGATGGGAGATGCATGCTGAATGTAGACTCTGGACCGAACATGATGGCCACTCAATGCCTCTCTTGCAAAACACAGTACCCAAAAGGAGAGAGAGAACAAAAGGGAATGCCCTGCCACAGAGGCAGGGTGGGATGGGGGGGATGGGGGGTTGGGAGGGATACTGGGCCCCGTGGTGGTGGGAAATGGGCACTGGTGGGGGGATGGGTCCTCGATCGTTGTGTGACTGAAACGCAAGCACGAAAGTTTGTAACTATGTAACTGTACGACACGGTGATTCATTAATAAAATATTATTTTTTTATTAAAAAAAAAGATGGTTCGCTCAAGAACATCAAGAAAAAGGAATAAAACATCCTACGGGATATAGAATGACTCAAGACAGTAGAAACAAGGGCCAGGAGGACTGGGTCATGGCAGGAGGCTTGGAACGAGGGGGCCAGGGGTAGCGAGGGCAGTTGGGAGAGAGAAGGGACCACTATGACAATGCTAGTTGGAAATGGTCACTCTAGATGGGAACTGAGTGCTGAGAGGAGGGAGAGGAATATGCGTGATAACCTTTTGGTAACAGCACTGCAACCCATAATGCATAAAAGGTAAATGAGGTGAGAGAGAGATAGAGAAAGAGAGAAGAGGCAGGATGAGGGGGAGAGGAGGAAGGGAAAGGAAGAGGAAGATGAAGAGGAAGAGGAAGAGGAAGAGGAAGAGGAAGAGGAAGAGGAGTATCTGCCATAGACTCAGGCTGGGGGCAGGGAGTTGGCAGGAGGAAAACTGGGAACATTGGGGTGGTGGGAAATGTACACTGCTGAAGGGATGGGTGTTAGAACACTGTATGACTAAAAAACCCAGTCATGGACAACTTCGTAACTGCATATCTCACATCTTTGTAACTACGTATCTCACATCTTGGTAACTGCGTATCTCAAATCTTGGTAACTGCATATCTCACATCTTGGTAACTGCGTGTCTCACATCTTGGTAACTGCATGTCTCACATCTTGGTAACTGCGTATCTCACATCTTGGTAACTGCGTATGTCACATCTTCGTAACTGCATGTCTCACATCTTTGAGAGCTGGTTTGGAGATCCTAGCAGGGAAGTGCAGCTACTCGTGTACCCTCGACCAAAGACCAGTCCGTCTTTATTCGAGGAAGGCCTTCCTCTTGAACTGAGCACGAATCTTTGGGAGGGATGCACAAGGAGTGGATGAGGGAAGAAGGGGACAGCCGCCTAGCCAGCCAGATTGCCAAGATGTCTCAGGCAGATCACCCTCACATCCATATCTCACATCTTTGTAACTGCGTATCTCAGATCTATGTAACCGCTTATCTCACATCTTTGTAACTGCATGTCTCAGATCTATGTAACTGCGTATCTCACATCTTTGTAACTGCGTATCTCACATCTTTGTAACTGCATATCTCACATCTTTGTAACTGCATGTCTCACATCTTTGTAACTGCATGTCTCACATCTTTGTAACTGCATGTCTCACATCTTTGTAACTGCATGTCTCACATCTTTGTAACTGCATATCTCACATCTTTGTAACTGCATATCTCACATCTTTGTAACTGCACATCTCACATCTTTGTAACTGCATATCTCACATCTTTGTAACTGCATATTTATTTCACATCTTCCTAATTACACACAAACATAAATTTATTTGTTTGTTTGTTTGGGGATTTTTTTGCTTTTGGGGGGGTCACACCCGGCAATGCACAGGGGTTCCTCCTGGCTCTGCACTCAGGAGTTACTCCTGGCGGTGCTCGAGGGACCCTATGGGATGCTGGGAATCGAACCCGGGTCAGCCACGTGCAAGGCAAACACCCTACCCACTGTGCTATCGCTCCGACACCCCACACATTATAAATTTAAAAAAAAACATCATTTGGTTCCACACATCATCCCTGGCATTCCACCCGCAATGCTCCAGGCTGGGCGTGCCATCCTGAAGGTGAACCAGGGCACATGTTCGATCCCAAACATACACAGTTCATTTAGGACGCTCGAGGCACAGATGAGTTAACATTTAGAGAAACCACCAAGCCCCTTTGTCTCAGAGAGGACCGTGGCGTTTGTAACCCTCACGGGCTGTGATGCGGAAAGCAGGAGGCAGGAACAGAAGACATCCCACCCAGTGTCGCAAGATACCTGCAGACACAGGGTTCGTCAACTCAACAAACAACGCCTGGATGTTCCCAGTCTCTCTGTCTGAGCACCGTGCACTCCACCCAAGAGAACGGGAGAAAAGGAACCGCCAACCAGCCCCTGTTGTTCCTCAAGAAAGACGTAAGAACTGCAAACATCACGGAGTTCGAGCTATGATCCCTGCAGGATGGAGGATGGCGGGGGATGGCGAGATGTTACCCAAGGACCAGCGCCCCCAGCCCAGCTACCTCCAGCACAGAGAAATGAAAAGACCCCAAAGCCCATGATGGGAACATTATGAGGGGGAAAAAATCACCTCTCAGCTGCTGGCTTGATTTATTGTACTTCACTCTCTCTCTCTCTCTCTCTCTCTCTCTCTCTCTGTGTGTCTCTCTCTCTCGGTCTGTCTTTGTCTCTCACAATCTGTCTCTCTCTGTCTCTGTGTTTCTGTCTTTCTGTCTCTGTCTCTCACAATCTGTCTCTCTCTGTCTCTGTGTTTCTGTCTTTCTGTCTCTGTCTCTCACAATCTGTCTCTCTCTGTCTCTGTGTTTCTGTCTTTCTGTCTGTCTCTGTCTCTCACAATCTGTCTCTCTGTCTCTGTGTTTCCGTCTGTCTTTCTATCTCTGTCTCTCACAATCTGTCTCTCTCTGTCTCTATGTTTCTGTCTTTCTGTCTCTGTCTCTCACAATCTGTCTCTCTCTGTCTCTGTGTTTCTGTCTGTCTCTCACAATCTGTCTCTCTGTCTCTGTGTTTCCGTCTGTCTATCTGTCTCTCTGTGTCTCTCACAATCTGTCTCTCTGTCTCTGTGTTTCCGTCTGTCTTTCTCTCTCTCTGTCTCTCACAATCTGTCTCTGTCTCTGTATTTCCGTCTGTCTTTCTGTCTCTCTCTGTCTCTCACAATCTGTCTCTCTCTGTCTCTGTGTTTGTCTGTCTTTCTGTCTGTCTCTCACAATATGTCTCTCTGTCTCTCACAATCTGTCTCTGTCTCTGTGTTTCTGTCTTTCTGTCTCTCTCTGTCTCTCACAATCTGTCTCTCTCTGTCTCTGTGTGTCTGTCTGTCTTTCTGTCTCTCTGTCTCTCACAATCTGTCTCTGTCTCTGTGTTTGTCTGTCTTTCTGTCTGTCTCTCACAATATGTCTCTCTCTGTCTCTCACAATCTGTCTCTCTCTGTCTCTGTGTTTCCGTCTGTCTTTCTCTCTCTCTGTCTCTCACAATCTGTCTCTCTCTGTCTCTGTATTTCCGTCTGTCTTTCTGTCTCTCCCTGTCTTTCACAATCTGTCTCTGTGTTTCTGTCTTTCTGTCTCTCTCTGTCTCTCACAATCTGTCTCTCTCTGTCTCTGTGTTTGTCTGTCTTTCTGTCTGTCTCTCACAATATGTCTCTCTCTGTCTCTCACAATCTGTCTCTCTGTCTCTGTTTCTGTCGTTCTGTCTCTCTCTGTCTCTCACAATCTGTCTCTCTCTGTCTCTGTGTTTCTGTCTGTCTTTCTGTCTCTCTGTCTTTCACAATTTGTCTGTCTCTGTGTTTCTGTCTTTCTGTCTCTCACAATCTCTCTCTCTCTGTCTCTCTCTGTCTCTCTCCGTCTCTCTCTCTCTCTCCCTCCTAGGTACTTTCCTTCTCTCTGCTCTCTCTTCTGTCTCTCTCTCTCACAATCTGTCTCTCTCTGTCTCTGTGTTTCTGTCTGTCTTTCTGTCTCTCTCTGTCTCTCACAATCTGTCTCTCTCTGTCTCTGTGTTTCTGTCTGTCTTTCTGTCTCTGCCTGCCTCTCACAATCTGTCTCTCTCTGTCTATGTATGTCTTTCTGTCTCTCCCTGTCTTTCACAATCTGTCTCTGTGTTTTTCTGTCTTTCTGTCTCTCTGTCTCTCACAATATGTCTCTCTCTGTCTCTCACAATCTGTCTCTCTCTGTCTCTGTGTTTGTCTGTCTTTCCGTCTGTCTCTCACAATCTGTCTCTCTGTCTCTGTATGTCTTTCTGTCTCTCCGTCTTTCACAATCTGTCTGTGTTTCTGTCTTTCTGTCTCTCTCTGTCTCTCACAATCTGTCTCTCTCTGTCTCTGTGTTTCTGTCTGTCTTTTTGTCTCTCTGTCTCTCACAATATGTCTCTCTCTGTCTCTCACAATCTGTCTCTCTCGGTCTCTGTGTTTCTGTCTGTCTTTCTGTCTCTGCCTGCCTCTCACAATCTGTCTCTCTCTGTCTCTGTGTTTGTCTGTCTTTCTGTCTCTCTGTCTCTCACAATATGTCTCTCTCTGTCTCTCACAATCTGTCTCTCTCTGTCTCTGTGTTTGTCTGTCTTTCTGTCTCTCTCTGTCTCGCACAATCTGTCTGTCTCTGTCTCTGTCTCTCTGTCTCTCTCTGTCTCTCTCTCTCTCTCCTAGGTACTTTCCTTCTCTCTGCTCTCTCTTTTGTCTCTGTCTCTCACTCTCTGTCTCAGTCTGTCTCTCTCTCTCTCTCTCTCTCTCTCTGCATCACAGTTCGCAATACAGATACTGAAACGGGATCAGGTCTACCCGATGACCCCGCTTCCCCGCTCCGTTCCTGTCCCAAAGGATCGCTTCCAACTACGATGGCAAACTTCCAACCTTCGGCCCGTCCTCCTGGCCCCCGTTTTCCCGAGCCGTGGATCTGAGTTTCAAAATATTGTTTTTTGATACCCCGCAAATGAATACGGGTCATTCGATATCCGCCCCTGTGCTTGTGACTCAGTTCGCTCAACGTGATACTCTCCGTGTCCATCCATTTGTAAGCACAGTTTCACGACTTTGTTTCTCCTCACGGCGGTGTAGGGTTCCACTTCTGGGAATAGACCCGGCGGCCAGGAACACACGGCAGAAATGCCACCTGCCTTCTGTTTGATTTGATTTGATTTTGGCTTCTTTGGGGTCCCACCCGGCGATGCCCAGGGGTTCCTCCTGGCGCTGCACTCGAGATTGACTCCTGGCTCTGTGCTCGGGGGACCCTCGGTGACGCTGGGAATCGAACCCTTCAAACGCCCTCCCCGCTGTGCTATCGCCCCAGCCCCGAAATGCCATCTGCCATTGAGTTCATGACCGCACTGTTCTAAACAGCCAGAAACTGGAAAGAACTCGGAGGCCCAAGAACAGACAACTAGATAAACCACGGTACATCGACAAATCAAAAAGAAAAAAAAAAATTTTTTTTTTTTAAGGAAAATGGTGAAATTGTTTACAAGAGGCAACACAGGCATTGGAAGTATCGAGGTCTCTGCAGACACAAGCTCTTCCTTGGCACACACTGAGCTGGGGGTTTGCAACCCTGGCAGAGCACACAAATGCTCCCTCCAAAACCACACGGTTGCTCTGAAAAAAAAAAAACGGTGAATGAAAAAGGGCCCAGACATACACTCCTCTGGGAAGGACACGTGCTTGCATGGGCCACCTTGGTCCTATCCAGTGGACCACGCACCCCACTGCCCCGAGTATTGCCACGAATGATCCCTGAGAAAGCTGGGCATGACCCAAACCCCACTCCCTCCCGAGCATAAAATAAGAATTCAAATATGCCGGTGATGGGGGCTGGAGCGATAGCACAGCGGGGAGGGCATTTGTTTGCCTTGCAACGCGGCCGACCCGGGTTCGATTCCCAGCATCCCATAGGGTCCCCCGAACACCACCAGGCGTCATTCCTGAGTGCAGAGCCAGGAGGAACCCCTGAGCATCACTGGGTGTGACCCAAAAACAACAACAAAACAAGAATCAAATATGCCGGTAACTGCATTCCCCCGGAGTCGAGGGGGACGGAAGAACTCAGGGCTTAGGCTGTGCTGTGATAACAGCCCAGCTGGGCACAGGACAGGAGCCATCCAGGGGGGACCCTGTGTCCAGTGCTAAGACCAAGAGCCCCTCAGCTTCCTGTGGGCTTGACCAAGGTGACCTTGAGTCAGCTCACAGAATGTGCGTGTCCCAGTCTCGCCGCGCTCCGTAGCCCTGCTGTTCCATGCATGTCCCACGGCTCAGGGTGCTGGGGGGACCCCGAGAGATAATCCCGTTGCTCTCAGTAGTGTCCAGACGCTGCAGTGTCTAGCAGAACGTGGGACTTGGCGTCTTGCACTGCATCAGCCAAGATGGAGTACAGCCAGCTCCCCGGAAAAACACATGCACAAACGGAAGCATAGGGAGTTGGGTGCAACAATAATAAGACGCCCCCGCCCACAGTGCTCAGGAAGGAAGGCAATGCCGGGACAAGAACTGCATGAGGGGCACTACTCCACAGGTAGCACACAGAGGAGGGCGGACCTCTCTGCCAAGCAACCCACCCCGCCTCTACTCATCTTGAGCCAACACGGAAGCTGGCTGAAGGTTTTGCTTTCAGCACCGGGGGCAGGGGATGACCCCCAAAAACCACACAGCCAAGACTCAATCAAGCTAAAGAAACCATGGGGCGGCTACATGGCGGAATACTACGCAGCCCTGAAGAGGGAAAGGAGGTGGTGAAATCTGCCTGTCCATGGATGGACTTGGAGAGCAACATGCTGAGTGAAGTGAGTCAGAAGGAGAGGGTCAGACATACAAAGACTGAGTCGATTTGTGGGATATATATTAAAGGGAAAAAAGACAGAATGAAACTAAATATCCCAGGTCGGGAGGACTGGTCGATGGTGGGTCCGTGGTGTCGGGGATAGAGGGTAGTTAAGGTGGAGTAGAGTCAATTATGACGATACGAGTTGGGAATAATCACTCTGGACAAGAACTGAGTGTTGAAATCAAGTAGAGGGATCTGCATGAGAAGCTCTCAGCATCTGTATCGCAAACTATAATACCTAGAATGAGAGAGAGAAAGACAGAGAGAGAGAGAGAGAGAGAGAGAAGAGAGAGAGGTGTCTGCCGCAGAGGCAGGCTGCGATACGGGGTGGCTTCAAGCAGTGAGAAGACCCTGGGGACACCGGAGCCGGGTAATGACACTGGTGTAGGGACGGATGTTGGAACATTGTAGGACTGAACCCCAATCATGAACAATTTTGTAATGCCCTATCTCAAGGTGATTCAATTAAAAAAATTTTTAAAAAGAATCAGAGGGCTGGAGCATTAGTACAGTGGGTAGGGCGTTGGCCTGGCACACGGCCGACCCGGGTTCGATTCCCAGCATCCCCTAGGGTCCCCCGAGCACCGCCAGGAGTCATTCCTGAATGCAGAGCCAGGAGTTAACTCTTGTGCATCGCCGGCTGTGACCCCAAAAACCAAATATTATAATAATAATCGAACTCGGGTCAGCATGGAGCGATAGCACAGCGGTAGGGCGTTTGCCTTACAAGCGGCCAACATGGTCGACCCGAGTTCGATTCCTCCGCCCCTCTCAAAGAGCCCGGCAAGCTACCGAGAGTATTCGATATGCCAGACACAGTAACAACAAAGTCTCCAATGGAGACGTTACTGGGCCCGCTCGAGCAAATCGACGATCAACGGGAGGGCCTTTACCTTTACCTTTTAATAATAATAATAATAAGTAGCTTGCGAACGTGCCAGGGACCATGTGGACCTTCATTCACCCCCATGTCCAGCTATTTATTCAGCTCCAAGGTCAAGGGCTCCGATGCATCTCTGGGACGTCTCCCCTGGGTGCCTCTCGGAGGGAGCCCCCACATCCATTCCACCTTCGTGCAACTGCCGTGTTACCTGATTTCCTTCCTCTGTGCCAGTGTCTCCGGAGAGGACACTCCACCCACCCGTCCTCAGAGCAGCAAAGGGTTTTAAGTTAAGGGTACGAGGCCTCCTTGCATTCAGTACCAGTCAAACAGCACCAAGGTCCACTGAGGAGCAAACATTCAAGAGAGCAACATTTGTGCAGGAAACTGGCAAGCCCTAAAATTAAGACGCAAAAGTCCACGGGTTTCTTTCTTTTCCATATTCAAATAACGAGAAGAGAGAGAGAGAGAGAATTTAAAAAAACAATCCCATTCACAATTGTGCCTCAGAAAATCAACCACCTCGGAATCAGCTTAACTAAAGAGGTAAAATATCTCCACTAAGAAAACTGTGAAACACGACTTCAAGGAATAAAAGACAACATAAAGAAATACAAACAGCCCTTTTTCTTGTGGATTGGGAGATTAATATCGCCAAGATGAAAAGGATGAAAAAATAGAAGACCCCCAAAGCACTGATGGACAGCTTCAGTGCCGTTCCTCGAAGGACACCCATGACATTTTCTAAGAAATAAGATCAAACGCTCATACGGAACAATAAAGCTCTTGGAACAGGTAAAGCAATCCTTGGGGTGCGGGGTTAACTGGAGAGGTGTCATCCTCCTCAACTTCACACTGGACTAGAGAACGATAGTGATCGATACTGATCAATATTCCCAACAGGACCAAATGCTGGGAACAGATGTGGTCCAACAAGAATGCCTTCTCACCACATGGGTGAAAATTGGTGCAACGCCGTTACAAAAACCATTCTGCTTTGGGGCTGGAGAGACAGCACAGCGGGTAGGGCATTTGCCTGGCACGCGGCCGACCCGGGTTCGATTCCCAGCATCCCACAGGGTCCCCCGAGCACCGCCAGGAGTGACTCCTGAGTGCAGAGCCAGGAGGAACCCCTGAGCATCACTGGGTGTGACCCAACAAGCAAAAAAAAAAAAACCATTCTGCCTTAAC
>NW_026606175.1:1240000-1252500 GCF_029834395.1 Sorex fumeus
CAGACAATCTCCCCCGGACTCTCTCTCTCATTTGGGGCATCATGGTCTGCAATACAGACACTGAGAGACCATCCCGTTGGGTCCTTGGTCTACTCTCAGCACACATCGCCCATCCCGAGCGACCCCTCCAACCCTCCCTGACTCAGTGACCCCTCCTCCATCCCAGCTGTCTTCTCCCCCAGCTCATGAGGCAGGCTGCCAACTAGGGGACAATCCTCCTGGCCCTTGTCTCTACTGTCCTTGGGTGTTAGTCTCATATTACGATATTTTATATTGCATCAGGACTGTCTTTGGCCCACTCTCTATGGAGTCATTCTTCAAAGTCATTTTGCTCGACCAATATTGTTGGGAGTTCAGCCTCTATGGAAAACAGGACACAGAGTTAAATAAAATAAGATAAAAATCTCAAAAATTAAGCACCGTGCTTTTAGAGGACACAGTGATCCCACTTCCTGGCATCTACGAAAACCCCGAGAACACGCTTTCGAAAAGACATTGGCACCAGGTCTGGAAGCAACCCAGCTGGAAACCCAGCAACCCAGAAGAAAGAAGCAGATAAAGAAAATGCTGCGTATAGGCACAATGGCACCGTTCTCGGCGGTGAGAAGAGATGAAATCTTGCAACTCACTACTCTGTGCACGGAACCGAAGGGGTCACTCCGGGGAAAGTCAGTCCGAGAGAAAGGCACAAATAAATCGTCTCATTTATGGGCTACAAAGAAATGCAGGATGCAGAGAGGTATACTATACTGTGTGAGGCAACCACCTTGCACGTGATCGAACCAAGTTTCATCCCCGGCAGGACATATGGTCCCGTGGGTACCGGCAAGAATCACTTGTGAGCAGAGACCCAGGAAACACCCCTGGGTAATACCAGGTAGGAAACACACACACACACACAAATAAAAAAAGAAGTATTTGCACACATTGGTGTTGAGAAATAGACTCTGGTGAACGGACAGGTGTTGGAACTTTATATGACTAAAACCCAATCATGAACAACTTGTAACTGCATCTCACTGGGATTCCACACAAAATAAAATACTTGTACACTGAAACCAGTTACAGGAATATTAAAAAAAAATTCCCATTGCCACAGAGTTCTCTTTCCATGCATACGTTCAAGCTTCCTTCAGCACCAAGACCCTCTCTGAGGAAGGATCACGGCAGTAAGGAATTTGGGGGTTACTGGGTGGTCTTGGGGCTGTGTCCCTCTGGGATGTGTTGAGAGTCTAATGGAGGTTTCAGACACTGAAATTTCAGAATGCCCAGTGGTAGACCAGGCAGGGTTCGGAGAGGGAGAGAGAGAGAGAAAGAGAGAGAGAGGAGAGAAGGTTCCAGAACATTCCGGTTCCTTCCTCTGGATTCACACGCACCATTGCCCTCGGACAAGGCAGGGCTGATGGATTATAGTCCTGGGAGAACCAAAATTCCTCAGCCAAAGCGTTTAAAAAGCCTGGGTGACATACAACAATCTCCACCCTCTGTCCTCTAAGGAAACTTTTCTGGAGCCTTTTCAGTGGTTTGTTCATCACAGACAAGAAAAAAAAAATCGATGATTCCGGTTCTGCTTGGGAGGCAGGGGTTGGGGTTCGGGATGGTGGGAAGGTGTCGTGATGGCTGGATTGGTGTTCGAATCTTCCACGTCATCCAATATTGTGAACTATTTTATAAAATTAAATTTTAATTTAATTTTGATTTAAATTTAATTTTAATTAATTTAATTTTAATTTTAATTTAATTTTTTTTTAATTTTTTTAAAAAGCAGAGCGATAGCATTTGCCTTGCAGGCAGCCAACCCGGGTTCGATTCCCAGCATCCCATAGGGTCCCCCGAGCACCGCCAGGAGTCATTTCTGAGTGCAGAGCTAGGAGTAATCCCTGTGTATCGCCGGGTGGGACCCAAAACACGATAAATAAATAAATGAATAAGTAAATAATAAAAATCAGCGGGGAGAAAGACGACAGAAGAAGACCTCAGAGCAAGGGGCAGAAAGAGACAGTCAGAGGGTCCCACAGATGCCAAACCCAGTTCCATCCCCCCCCCCGTCAAAAACCCACTCCGAGATCTCAGAACAAATCACGGGAAGTCCCGCCTTCGGAGAATCCCATCTTGGGGACCCGAACTTGTTGGAGCTGTCGCCCGAAGGAGCAGGGATCGGGACACCTTGAGTCTAGGATGGCACACCGGCCTGGGGTGGCCGAGACGGAGTGTTGCTTGGGTTCCAAAAGCAGTTGTTCAGGGGCGCTTCCTGGCGTGAAGGCGTCTGCCGGCCCAGACAGGGAGGGTCTCTGCGTGCTGTGAATAACAGAATTCATAGATGGAAGAATTCATGCCTCACTCTGTGTGCGTGCCTGGTTTCTCTCCTTGAGTGGGGCCACAGCCCAGCGGGGAGGGCTTTGGCCTGGCACGCGGCCGACCCGAGTTCGAGTCCCAGCATCCCCTAGGGTCCCCCGAGCACCGCCAGGAGGGATTCCTGAGTGCAGAGCTAGGAGGAAGCCCTGAGCATCGCGGGTGTGACCCCCCAAAAGAAAAACAAGAAAAAAAAAAGAAGGGATGCTTGGGGCTGGGTCTTCACACCGCCCCCAGGGACAGCTTGGCACTGATTGCAGGCTGCCTTCATGCGTGACCCTCTCGATCAAGATCAATCTGGTCACAGTCTCCTGGGTTCCAGACGGGAGAAGGCGTCTCCGTCCTCCCGGGCGATGGAAAAAAGGGGATCTCGTTCCTGCCTTCCTCCCCTGCAATAATGACAGGCCACTGATTGTCTGCAATTAAACTAACGGCTCTTTCCCCCGATTTCCTCTTCCAGGCCTTTCTTTTTTTCCCAGTGGCCTCTTGCTCTGAACCCAATTAAGCCCAATTAAACGGCCTGCCCGGAAGCTTCCAGAGACCCTCTGCATCCCACTGGAACGTCCGTCGTTCCTGGGGGGGAAGGGGGGGAGGCCCCCAGCTGGGCCGGTCTTGAGTCAGAGACGCAAGACATCTCACAGCGGGATGGGAAGGAGGGGAGGGTGGTCCCGCAGGCCAATTCCCACCGGTCAGGTCCGACAGGAGGGGGCACATCTCACAGTGAGGACAATACCAATGGTGGGCTCCGTGCCATGGGTCACTTCCCCCCGTCCCCCGTGGGCAAAGACGGCGGTCGAGAAACAATTCCCCTCTATGCCGGGCACTCTTGGAATTAATGAGGTCATTAGGGGCGGCCACCCAGACCTCCGGCACCCCACCAGGGGGATGCAGGACACCCCCTGGGCTTTGTGGGAGGGGGAGGGAGGGCTGGTTCCCTGCAGGTTTCTACAGGCTTGGGCTGCTCCTTTCAGTTCGAGAACTTTCTTTCCCGTTTCTGGGAGGAAGGGGCTTGTTTGCAGTGTAGTTTTTTTGGGGGGTTTTGTTTGCAAAGGTTTTGGGGGTCCCACCTGGCGGTCCACAGAGGCTCCTCCTGGCTCAAGCACTCAGGAATGACTCCTGGCGGTGCTCAATATGGGATGCTGGGAATTGAACCCGGGTTGGCTGCGTGCAAGGCAAATGCTATCGCTCTGCTTTTTTAAAAAAATTTTTTAAAAATTTAAAATTAAAAAAAAATTTTAAAAATGGAGCCGTAGTACAGCGGGTGGGACATTCGACTTGCATGCGGTCAGCCTGGCCGAGCCAGGTTCGATTCCTCTGCCCCTCTCGGAGAGCCCGGCAAGCTCCGGAGAGGATCCCGCCCGCACGGCAGAGCCTGGCAAGCCACCCGTGACGTATTCGAGATGCCAGACACAGTAACAACAAAGTCTCCAATGGAGACGTTACTGGGCCCGCTCGAGCCAATCGATGATCAACGGGAGGACGGTGTGCGCTTGGTTTTGTTTGACTGCAGAGGACGTGGCCCGTGGCCGTGTCCAGGCTAAGCCCCGGGATAGGAGAAGAGCCGGGAACTGAGTCCAGACGCACCTTCCTGTCCTGGGAATCCCTGGTTCGAGGCAAGCCAACCCGGACCGCCAAGAACGAGCCGGGGTTCTGGGTGCCAAATGCTGACGGCCATCCCGTCACAGTCCACGATCGTCCACGCAAAATATTTCTGTGACGTCCCAGATAGTTGGGTCCTCCTCTATCTGCCCCTTCTGCCTCTCTCCGGATGCCGGAGCCGTGGGTCTTTTCAATCTCATTCGTGGGCAGAGTGGGCAGCTCAGGGCGGAGGCCACACCGCCCCCACCCACGACGGGACTTGCCACGGACGCCGGCTCGCGAGTGAGAATCTGTGTCAAGGAGGAGCAGGGCTGCGGGATCTCAGGGCAGTGCCAGGAACCGCCCGGCGGGGACCGTAGGTCCTGGCTCTCCCGGGGTCAAGCCTGGCGCTCCAGAGACCCAGCACGGGGGTCCCGGGGGCCGGCCACTAAGTTGCCACTGGCCACGAAGTCCAGTTAACCGCCTGGCAGCACACAGGGGATTGGATTCAGGAGCAGGAGGAAACCCTGAGCACTGTCCAATGTGAGCAAACACACACGCGCGTGCGCACACACACGGACACACACACACATGCACACACAAACATACACACAGATATACACACACAGGCAAACATACACACATACACATGCACACACAAACATATACACACACATAGACAAACATACACACACATGCACACACGCGCAAACACGAACACATGCACCCACACGCACGCAGATATGCGTGCACACACATGCACACACATACACAAACGCACGCACACACAAACGCACACATACATATGCACACGCATACACAGGCACACATACACATACGCACACACATGCACACACGTACACACATATAGACAAATATACACACATGCACGCACACACGTACACACATATAGACAAACATACACACATGCACGCACATACACACATATAGACAGACATACACACATGCACGCACACACATACACACATATAGACAAGCATATAGACACACATGCACACACACGTACACACATGTAGACAAACATACGTACACACACGCACGCACGCACACACATACACACATATAGACAAACATACATACACACATGCACACACACATACACACATGTAGACAAACATACATACACACATGCACACACACATACACACATGTAGACAAACATACATACACACATGCGCGCACATACACACATGTAGACAAACATACATACACACATGTGCGCACACACATACACACATTAGACAAACATGCATACACACATGTGCGCACACACATACACACATTAGACAAACATACATGCACACATGCACGCACACACGTACACATATAGACAAACATACACACATGCACGCACACACATACACATATATAGACAAACATACATACACACATGCACGCACACACATACACACATATAGACAAACACACACATTCACGCACATACACACATATAGACAGACATACACACATGCACGCACACGTACACACATATAGACAAACATACATACACACATGCACGCACACACATACACACACGTAGACAAACACACACACATGCACGCACACACATACACACATATAGACAAACATACATACACACATGCACACACACGTACACACATATAGACAAACATACACACATGCAGGCACACACATACACACATATAGACAAACACATACACACATGCACGCACACACACATACACACATGCACACACACATGCATACATACACAAACGTGAGCACATAGACACACATGCACACCCACACATACACACACGTACACACATACACATGCACACGCACACACAGGCACAATGTGAGCAAACACACACACACGCACACACACGCGCACACACACGCACATACATGCAAGCACAAACACACATTTACAAACATATATGTACAGGCATACACACATGCACGCAGACATACACACACATGCACACACAAACACATACACACACAACACATACTCACATGCATGCACACATGTACTCACCAACACACGTGCACACACACGCACGCACAGGCACACATAAACACATGTACACGCATGCACGCACACACACATAAACACACGTACACACATGCACGCACACACACACACACACACAGGAAAACTAAACACTCTGATTCCAGAGGGAAAAAAAATTTCGAGCCCCTGGCTTCCCATGGCAGAAACCAGAGAAGTGAGTGGCCCTCCCGAAGGGCCCAGCCCCCAAGTGGCGCAAGAGGAGGGGGCCGGAGCGATCGCACAGCGGGGAGGGCGTTGGCCTGGCACACAGCCGACCCGGGTTCGATCCCGGCCTCCCCTAGGGTGCCCGGAGCACTGTCAGTCAGGAGGGATTCCTGAGTGCAGAGCCAGGATCAGCCCTGAGCACTGTCTGGGACTGCAGTGATAGCATAGCAAGGAGGGCACTTGTCTTGCGTGCAGACAACCCGGGTTCGATTCCCAGCATCCCCTAGGGTCCCCTGAGCACTGCCAGGAGTCATTCCTGAGTGCATGACCCAGGAGGAACCCCTGAGCATTGCCAGGTGGGACCCAAAAAGCAAAATTAAAAAAAAAAGTGATTCCTGAGTGCAGAGCTGGGAGTCCGCCCTGAGCACTGTCAGGAGTGACTCCTGAGTGCAGAACCAGGGGTGATCCCTGAGCACCACCAGGAATGAATCCTGAGTCCAGAGCCGGGAGTCAGCCCTGAGTACTGTCGGGAGTGATTTGTGAGCACAAAGCCGGGAGTCAGCCCAGAGCACCGCTGGGTATAGCTCCCAATCTAACGAAAAAAATACATATATATAATTTCCGTGTATTCCCTGCGGGAAGGAACGGACCCCCGAGGGGGTCTGCACGGAGGAACTAAACCAGGGCGAGATGCAGAACACAACACGGAGAAAAAGCGGGGGCCACACCTTCCGGAAGCTTCACCGGCGGGACCGCTCGGATCTGAGAGCCTAGGAAAGCCACCTCGTACCCGTGCCAGACGGGGGTACCTTGCCACGCGCCTTGGCCAGGGTAACTGTGTCCAGCCGGGGACACGCTCTTCACCACGCACCTACCAGCACTCAGGAACTCACCGTACGCAGAAGGTCTCCTGTACACACACACACACACACACACACACACACACACACACACAGAGTCGTCATGACAACCTGAAACAGTCCTGGTCGAAATGGAACCGTGAACCCTTTGTCAACTTTTTTTGGGGTGGGGGGTTTCAGTTTTTGTTTCTTCGTAGGATTGATCGCTGGAATAGTGTATCTGAAATGTCTATTCCTCTCCGGTTTTTTTTTTTTTTGCTTTTGGGGTCCCACCCGGCGATGCTCAGGGGTCCCTCCTGGCTCATGCACTCAGGAATCCCTCCTTGCGGTGCTCGGGGGACCCTAGGGGATGCTGGGAATCGAACCCGGGTCGGCCGCGTGCAAGGCCAACAACGCCCTGCCCGCTGTGCTATCGCTCCAGCCCCCTTTCTGTTGTTTTTTTTTTTAAGTATTCGACGTTGGAAGCCAAGTCCAAGGAAACGGTATAAATAAGGCACTGGGTTGCCTTGCAGGGTATTGATCAAGACCTGGGTATTGATCCGAGGCATCCTAGAGCACTGCCAGTTAAGAGATAAAGAAACCAAGGCAGCCCCGTGACAGGCTCATACCGAACCCAGAAGAAGGTCCTCCCACGGTTTCGGCTCCAGAATTCCTGGGATTGAGCACAGATCCCGGGGAAATGAGTCATGATTTCCCCGAAGTGAGTTAGCCATGGCGAGGTCAACGACGGGTTACCAATCAGGTGCAGTGAAAAATCCTCATGTAACTCCAATTTAGAAGCAACCGGCTACGTCCAGCAGTAGAAAGACCCTCAGACTGCTGCCAAAAGGTGGTCCGTGCAAAGTCCCGGTTATATAACGCTACGGTATAAAATCCCGTCAGTTTTGAGGTGCCAGGCCGCTCGTTCCGAAAAGGCTGCACTGTGTCAGTGACCCGGATGAGGGCCCTAGCTAGCTCGAGCTAGCCGATAAAGACCCTTCCAACACCTCCTGGACACAGAAGTCGAGATTAATTTCAATTTCTCCCCACCCAGCCCATCCGGTCTTTCCTTAGTGGTCACTGTCACTATCCTGCCGTTGTTCATCCATTTGCTTGAGCGGGCACCAGGAACGTCTCCGTGGTGAGACTTTGTTGTGACTGTGTTTGGCATCGCGAAGACGCCACGGGGAACTTGCCAGGCTCTGCCACTGTGCGGGCGGGATCCTCTTGGGAGCTGGCCGGGCTCTCCGAGAGGGACGGAGGAACTGAACCCCGGGCTGGCCGCGTGCAAGGCCAACGCCCTCCCCGCTGTGCTATCACTCCTTTGTGGTACCAACCAGATTTGAAAACGCCCGCCCGTCATGTGGGCACCCAAGAAATAGGTCATCTCCCTCCTAAACACTCTTAAAAATCGAAAGGAAAACGGCTAATGACACATCATCACGGGCGCCAAGAGTTATCGCACGCCAGGGTCACGGTTTTAAAACCCCCGCAAAAGTCAAGAGATCGTTAACGGAGATGGGCCAGGTGAAGGCATTTGAACTTCAAGGCGTACATGATAAATCTGACATTTTCTATCCGGGCGCCTGCGAAAAGGAGAAAAAAAAAAAACGAAAGGCCAATGACTCACTTTTAGCTGGGCTGCCCCCTCTCATCCACTGATCTTCAGGAAAACCTTCGGTTTAGGTTTTTTTTTTTCTTTTTTTTTTGCACCTCTCGGAGAGCCCGGCAAGCTCCCGAGAGTATCTCGCCCACACGGCAAAGCCTGGCAAGCTCCCCGTGGCGTCTTCGCGATGCCAAACACAGTGACAACAAGTCTCACGATGGAGGCGTTACTGGGCCCGCTCGAGCAAATGGATGAACAACGGGAGGACAGTGCTACAACTCAGGAGAGAAAGAGGATGGAGTCTGTTGACTTAAGTGCTCACAGCAGGCAGCAACCAGGCATAGAGACAGCAGGGCCTAGAAACACCTGTCGGGAAACTGAAAACGACAGCTGAAAGCATCGGTGGTCTAGGAACGGAACCACCAGGAGAGTTTCGAACGCCTGCCTGGAACCATCCCATCCATCAGCGCTCAAAGACCAAAGGCGCAAGGCGGCGTTCCCTGAGGAAGGCTTAAATTTTCTATGGGATTGAGAAAAAATTCTAGCAGCTACAATCGTCAGTCCGTTTGTAAGAAGACTTCATGACAGACGAGTCCATGCTACATTATTGATAATCTCCCGAGCACGGACGGACCCCCAACCAATACGAGGGTAGGGGTGAAAGAGGGGAACAGGGACTCTCCAGAATTCAGAGGTCCCTCCCTGGCTTCCAGGATTCCCGTTAACCTCCAGGAAACAACAAACAGACCAACAAACAAAAAAAAAAAGGCTCTGCCGGCCAGATTCACAAAATTCTAGGAAAAATAAATCAGAGCTCCCTCTCTCTCTCTCTCTCTCTCGGTTTCCAGGTGGCAGAGAGGCGGTTTCGGTTTTTTGGAATGATAACGGAGGGCAAAGTGATTTCCTTCTCTGCCCCGTTGGATGCTGGACACCCAAAGGGCCAGTCCGAGCGGAAAGAAAGGTTCTAAGGCACCCACCCACCCACCCACCAGCAACCTGTCTGTTTTCATGGGGACCCTGTGACGTCCTGCATCCAGGAAGGCTCGAACACTGACGGTTCCCATTACCTCACGTTGATTGAACACTAATGAAATCTACCTTGAGGGCGAGGATAGAAACAGGCGGAGCGATAGCACAGCGGAGAGGGCGTTTGCCTTGCACGCGGCCGACCCAGGTTCGATTCCAAGCATCCCATAGGGTCCCCGGAGCACCGCCAGGAGTGATTCCTGAGTGCATGAGGCAGGAGGAACCCCTGAGCATCGCCGGGTGTGACCCCCACAAAACAAAACCCAAAAGACAACAATGCCTTGGGTTGTTGAATGGCAGGAATCAGAGATGCCGCTTCTGAGTGGGACGCTTTGTATGGCCGGGGGCCACTCGTGGATGCGCTCAGGGCTTGCCCTTGGCTCTGCATTCGGGAATCACTCCTGGCAAAGCTTCGGAAACCAAAGTTTTGGGGTGCCAGACACGGAACCCGGGTCAGCCACGTGGAAGGGAAACGCCCTATCTTCTTCTTGACTTGCATTCTGGCTCCAATGAATGGAATTGTGTTGGTTAGTTTGTTTTTTTTGGGTCACAGCGGGCATTGCACAGGGTTGACTTCTGTCTCTGCAATCGCTCCTGGCAGTGCTCGGAATATGCAATGCCGGGGATCGAACCCCAAACAGCTGCCTGCAGGGCAAATGCCCACCCTGCTATACTATCGCTCCAGCCCCGACAGGGCATCTTGTAAGCTCAAAAATCCTTGTCCGGGGGGCTGGAGCGATAGCACAGCAGAGAGGGCGTTGGCCTTGCACGCGGCCGACCCAGGTTCGATTCCCAGCATCCCATAGGGTCCCTGGAGCACCGCCAGGAGGGATTCCTGAGTGCAGAGCCAGGAGGGACCCCTGAGCATCGCTGGGTGTGACTCAAAAAACAAAAGCCAAAAGAATAAAAATCGTTGTTCAAGGCCAAGTGAGAGGACAGCAAGTAGACATTTGCCTGGCAAGAGGCCAACCCAGGTTCTGATGATAATGTCTTCCCCAACGACCCCACCGCCACCTCCCGGCTCCACCAGGAAGAATTCCTGAGCACAGACCCAAGAGTAGAGCATCGCCGGGGGGTGACCCCCAAAGAATAAACTATCCTTGACTAACACCCAAGAATAACCGAAATAAGTACCAGGAGGATTACTCCATGGCTTTGAGGACAGAACGAGCCACCACCATGCTGAGACCACTCTCCACACGCATGAAGGTACCGGCAGAGGAACAAAGGCACGTGGGTCCTGGGGCTGAGATCTCCAAGCCTGCTCGGATCGGGGCTGAGCATCCTCCACCCAGATCCTCCAAATTCCAGCAGGCAGGGGTCACACCCACCAACTGGCCCCCTGGCGCTGTGTAATCCCACCAATGGCCAAGACTCAGAGACTATAAAAACCAGCTCCCGGAAGCATGTGGCCACATTTGTGGCCGCGCGACATCTTATTATCTCATTCTTACTTTGGACAACCTGGCAGGCTACTGAATGTAGCCTGCCCACACGGCAGAGTCTGGCAAACTCCCCGTGGCGTACCCAATATGCCAAATACCAGCAACAATGATGGGTCTCATTCTCCTAACCCTGAAAGAGTCTTGAATATGGCACTTTTTAAAAAAAAATCTCAGGGCTAGGACAAAGGAGACGTTACTGGGACCTGCTCGAGGCAGTCGACGAACAACAGGATGATCATGATCGTGATTGTAAAAAAGGAGAAAGCTGGAGTGATAGCCCAGAGGGTAGGGCGTTTGCCCAACCTGGGTTCGATTCCTCCATTCTTCTCGGCAAGCTCCCGAGAGGATCCCGCCCACCCGGCAGAGCCTGGCAAGCTCCCCGTGGCGTCTTCGAGATGCCAAACACAGGCACGAGTCTCACCATGGAGACGTTCCTGGTGCCGCTCAAGCAAGCTGATGAACAACGGGAGGACAGTGCCCTCTAGAAATCAAAAAAGAGGCTGGAGCGATAACACGGTGGGAAGGGCGTTTGCCTTGCACACAGCCGACCTGGGTTCAATCTCCAGCATCCCGTATTGTCCCCGAGCACTGCCAGGAGTGATTCCTGAGTGCAGAGCCAGGAGGAAGCCCTGAGCATCGCCGGGTGGGACCCAAAATGCAATATCTATCTCATTGCATTGTAGCACTGTCCTCCCGTTGTTCATCGATTTGCTCGAGCGGGCACCAGGAACGTCTCCATTGGGAGACTTGTTGTGTCTGTCTTTGGCATATCGAATACGTCATTGGGAGCTTGCCCGCCTCTGCCGTCCGGGCGGCATCCTCTCGGGAGCTTGCCGGGCTCTCCAAGAGGGACGGAGGACTCGAACCTGGGTCGGCCGCATGCAAGGCAAACGCCCTCCCCGCTGTACCATATCTCCAGCCCACAGCTGGACACACACACACACACACACACACACACACACAAAACACAGATATATGTGTGTATATATATGTGTATTATATATATAATAGAGCTGCATAGTCAAGTAGCTGAGAAATAGCTCCGTTCGACGTAACTTAATATGCCCCTGCCTCTTTCCTGTTCTGAAAGCCACACCACGCTTAGGTACAAAAATAAGCAAGATCCTGCAGATACAATGGAAAGAACGATGAGAAAACGGATAAAAGGGCACTGACCAAGGGTGTCCAAGAAAAGAAAACACACACACATACACACACACACACACAAATGTGCGTGTTTATGCTGTTTTATTCTTGAACGGAGCTGAGTTCATTATTTGTGTGTAAGTCTATCTCTCGATGAGGCAGCAGCGTATCAAATGGATTTCTAGAACGATGGTGTGTCCTGGAAATCACGGAGGATCGACGCCCAGACTCCGGGACGGAATGACTGGCCAAGTTGGAATAAAGGAGTTGTCTCAAAGGTCAAATCCCAAAGCCCTCCGGATGAG